>NC_037676.1:139530658-139830658 GCF_003255815.1 Theropithecus gelada
GGAAGGAAGGAAGGAAGGAAGGAAGGAAGGAAGGAAGGAAGGAAGGAGGGAAAGAAGGAGGGAGGGAGGGAGGGAGGGAGGGAAGAAGGAAGGAAGGAAGGAAGGAAGGAAGGAAGGAAGGAAAAAGAAAGAGAAAGAAAAAGAGAGGAAGAAGGAAGGAAGGAAGGAGAGAGGGAGGGAGGGAGGGAAGGAAAGAAGGAGAAAGAGAAAGAAAGGAAAAAGGAAGGAAGGAAGGAGAAGCAAAAAGAGAAAGAAAAGAAAAGAGAAAGGAAGGAAGGAAGGAGAAGGAGAAAGAGAAAGAAAAGAAAGGAAGAAAGAAGGAAGGAAGAAGGAAAGAAAGAAAGAATGAAAGAAAGAAAAGAAAAGAAAAGAAAAGGAGAAAAGTTCATCTTTTCTCTCCCTGAAAATAAGAAAATGAAAGTTCATCTTTTCTTTGCCATTTTCTTCTATCCTGGTCTTTAGCTGATTGGATTGTGCCCAACAACATTGGGTAAGCGTAGAGCTCCCTTATTCAGGCCACAGATTCAAATACCAATCTGTGCAAGAAACACCTCCACAGATGTACCCAGAAATAATGCTTTATCAGATATCTGGGTATCCAGTAATCCAGTCAAGTTGACAGCTACAATTAACCCTCACATACACATATGCATCTTAGCAGGAGAGAATAATGTAATACGCAGTGGAAATCCCAGAGGCAAAGGGGAGTGTGAGATGGGCTGGACAGGATGATGAGAACACCAGGGCTATGGTCCCTCTGCCCACTCCCTGTGTGGAACCCTAAGAGGGGATGCCTGGCAGTCCTCCACCTTTACCCTTTTCTATTTTCTCAACCCTTCCATCAAACTAGGGGCAGCCATATCCAAGTGGCTTGGTGAGCAACGTTTGGTCAAGCAGAGGAGGAGCCTATTTTGTCTCCCAGGAAAGAGTCTTTGCTGCTGTATTCCAGGATGTGGCGTTTAGCAGGATGTGGCATTTAGCAGGATATGGAGAGACGCTGAAATCAGAATGAAATGCTGAGGGGCCCAGAGAACTGTGGATGTTGCCAAGGAGTTTGGGGGCAACCTCCTTGTCTGGGAACCATACGGTCGTCACAGTTAGGAGAGTGAGCTGAGGTGAGGTTTATTCAGCAGAATATTTTTCTCCCTACCACCTTCCAGCTGGCAACATCACACCACACATAAACTCAGGAACAGACCTCAGCAGCAGCCACCAGCAGAATACCCAAGGGAGGTCTCACGTCACCGCTCTGCAGTCCGCTGTGCAGCCAGCAAAACAAACATGCAAACAACAAACAAAATCCCCTGAAGCAGAGACCAGAAAGGATGCAGTTGCTCCCTGTATTGAAGCACGTCCCCCACCCTCACTGCCCCCACAGCTCTTTCCTCTCTATCACCACAAGGTTATGTAACTCACAAATTCTATCAATCATCCGTGTAGCATTTGGGGGAAAGAGCTGGCAGGCAAAAATCTGAATGATAGAACTTCTAAGCAGATACTGTTACCTACAAGACTAATAGGGGTTTGCTTATCAACTCACAGTGCTTCTACCACATCACCATCTGAGAACTTAGACAGTATTTTGACTAAGTTTACAGAATCTTCCTCAACACTACTTTAGACCCAGGGACCCATTTTATGACAAAGGAATAGCAACAACAAGCATGATTATAATGTATTCCAAATCACTGGAAAGTGGTCAGCTGCAAAACACACTGAAGGGTTGGGGTGGTCTATTCTAGAATGCTGCATATGCACACAGATACTATATCTTCTATGCATGCTCCATGAGCTGGATCGCATGGATCTGTGGTCCAAATGGTCAAAGTAGGATTGGTCCTTCTCAACAGACTACTCATGTCTCGTTTGTGAAACTTGTGCTTCTTAACCTTAAAGCTTTAGCTCAGCTGATTAGAAACGCTTGTTCCCAAGGAAGGACAGCTTGTATCATAACACACAGTAAAAGTGCCACTGAACTGAAAACTGCACATTCCATCCTGTCATATGGGGCATGAGGAAGGTCCAGGGGACAAGATAAGGTGCTACTCTATTGGTGAAGCCCACGGACCCTATTGACTTTGGTTCCGTAGAGTTGTTACCTAACCAGGGGAATAGGAAAGAGAGTGCTAGAATCTAGGAAGCCCACCAGATCAGTTCCTTTTCTATCACATCCAAGGATGACTATAAATAGGTAATTACGTTAACAACGGCCCTATAAGGACAGGCAGTCATAGCCTCACCAAATCATACTCAAGACCGCTCCATTAAATGAGCAATCTAGAGGGCTTAGGAAAATTAGGTATTTAAGGAGTACGTGCTGAATAAAAATTGTGAGTTTGGGGAATACAGGCAGAAAAGGTAGCTCATTCTACCTCACCTAAATTAAGTCCTTGGTAGAAATTGAGCTGGTCGCTACACTGAAACTATTTGGACTTAAAGAAGGCACAAGTAAATGTGTGTCGTGAAAGGAGACGGCTGTATCCCATGTGCTCTACCTCACATCTTCTCAGTTAACCTTTTAGGGCTTTGGAGTTTGCTGGCTTCTGATTTTATCTCTTTGTCCAGCAATATTATGGTTTAGGCTAATGGGACTGAGAAGCTGGTTTTTGACTCAGGCATCGAAAAATGATCTGATCTTGCCGAATTCACATTGATGGGCGGTGAGAGTCCTACACCTCTGCTTTACTCATCTTAATGCAGGGATCCAAAGCAACCCTAACCAGGATGCAACTTTGAGTTTTAGTTTTAGCAAAGTGAAAACAAGATGAAAGATTCCAGCCAGAGGCAATGAGGTGACATAAAAAATGCATGCAAAGACTGGTTCACTGGTGCAAGCTGGAATCTAAATACTGAAAAGTCTGAACCCCAAAACGAAATCTCAGAGGAAGAAACAGACATTTTCACAAATGAAAGACACTGATCCCAGGGGTCAGATCTGGATGTAATGTAAATGGAAATAGGTCATCAAGAAAAGTAGAAAGGCCAAGAAATTATAATAAACACCAGAATATATTAGTCATATATGTATTTTTGCAGTATAACAAAAATATTGAATATCTCAGTGGTTTACCACAAAACATAATTTTCCTTGCTTGGCTAGGCTAAGCAAGGCTGATCTAAGCCGGGTCCACTTGGCTTGTCTCCAGGCCACAGGTAAGATTTATTTCTGCTCCATACATCTCATTCTGAGGTCCAACCTGCAGATGCAGTAGCCATCTGGAATTTGACCTTCTTATGAAGGAATACAGCAGCACCAGAGGAAACATGAAACCAAAGAAATGTTTATTCTCTATCCATGTCCTATACCTTTATATTCCATTGTTCCAAACAAGTCATAGCCAAGCCCAAAGTCATGGGAACAGGGGTATATACTCCACCCTAAGGAGTATGTGATGATCAAGAATTTAATCTAGTACTACTGGGCAAATGGTGGCTTTTCCTGACCATTCTTTATGAAAATTCTTATAAATAAATGGGTGTATAGTATTTGTGTTTCTGTGATTAGTGCAATGGGCCAAGGGCAGAGCCTGGTGGATCCTCAGATTTGTGGCTCCTGCAGCTCAGCTTTATCACTTTAACAAGAATGAATCAGACTATGACTCAGCTCAGCTGAGACTAATGTGCCCACCAAGATGCTAATCTATTATGCGTAATAAGTTGGCTGTTTTTCTAAGTAATCTGGACATTTATTTTGATTGAGCAGAACTTTTTCTTCTTAAACCACATCTATTAGGATGCTGGGTTAATAATTGCTTCTTGCTTGGTGAGTGGGAATTCAGAGCAGAAGGATTCCATGGGTTGGTGCCACTCAATCTTATGCTATAAATCCCTAAAATGGGAAGGAACCACTATGGAGGCATTCAGGCTTGTTTTGGGTCAGTGTGACCCCTGTCCCAGCATCAGAAAGCAGAGTGCCAATTTGATTCTGTCAGATGGATTAATCTTGGTCACTCTCGGATTGAAATTACCTTTTTCTGGTATACATAAGACAACCCATGTAAAAAAGACTGGGTATTGTGTTTCCAGCATGAGTGTCATTTTGACTCTTTTAAAGTCATCTTTCTATGTAAGAGAGCATCCACATATGTTGTTTTTATTTGTCAAAAATCTCTGAATTACAAAGGTATTCATTTTTATCAAGTACAGCTGTCATATATATGCGGGTTATGACCTGTATGCCTGTATATTCTAGTAATCAAGTTTTAAATATTCAGTCTCGTTGTTATGTGGTACACTTCTTCTTTGGGTATAGTAAATGTAGTTAATATGTAAAGTAACTTCTCGGGGAGAGTGCTTTTATTCCCCAATCTGATGCTTTTATGATGTTTACATAGATATAATGCTATAGCCATTGAAATATTTGTGATACCTGGCTTCATGGTGCTGTGTACATAGTGTGTTACAAATAAATTACTGGCATTTGAGAATGTTGCTTGAATATTTTGAGTGTCTGTGTTCTCATCTGCAAACTGGGAAAACAACATGCTTGCTCTGCTTGCCCTGTAGAAATACTGAAAAGGAAATTATATAATCCATGAAACAGCTGCTTGGTCTATGGGAGGGGCTCAACAACTGTTTGATGCGTCTGATCAAGATTTTGAAGTGTTTCTATAAACTCAAAAACAATATGTAATGTAAAATAAAATTATTCAACTCAGTATAGTATTTATTGTTGTTGTTATTTTACAGGCACCTTATGTTTTCTTCTTTAATGTGTTAAAAGCCTTTTTGTCAGGAGGCCAAATCATGTTATGTTTCCCACCCCACCCTTTGTTTTTCAGCCCTATTGTGCTTGTATACAGAAAAATCTTGATTGATTTATATCTATTGTTCCATTCATCAACACATGACAATTCAAGTCAACAAACAATAGGAACAGAAAATATCACAACAATGGAACAATAAAACCAATTTTAATTTTACTGCAAAATCTCCCAAAGGAAGGCGGCAACAAAAATGCCTCTTTTGTCTTTAGTAATATGCATTTTTCTAATTTATTCTTCTAGCATGACTCTCCCTGGTTCATTTTAATCCTGTTGGAGTACTCTATAATGGTCATTAAATTTCAAAGTACTGCACAATTAAGGATTAGTTAACTATTAGACCATATAATGCCACTCTGATTTATGCAAGCTTCATTAAAATCTTTTTCAGCTGAGATCTGACTGGGATATGAAACATATCAAATTTAAGAATTCAAATTAGTTTAATGAGATTTTTCTTTCCTTAAACTTCAACCATGTGCTTGTATAGTGCTAGATGTTTCAGAGACGCAAAGGACTATAAATGGTAATTATGGAAAAAAAGGGAATTTGTTAGTTGAATAAGAGAAGAAAATTTAAATGTATAGCAAAAACAGTCTCGTTTTGTTTGGTTTTTTTGCGTGATTATAGTGGCAAAATGTAAGAGTGTTTGAGTCATACTGAAGTGGTCAATTTCCACAATCCTTCTAATTCTGTTTCTAAATTAACCTTTCTCAGTTTCATTTACTTTAATATGTGTTTGCTATTGATGTATAGAAAATAAATATCACAAATGCGGTAGCTTAAGACAATGTCCATTTATTGAATCTTAGTTCTGTGGATCAGAAATTGGAGTAGGCTCAACTGTACCCTCTTTAGAGTCTTTCAAACCTGAAAATAAGTTATTGACTAGTCAAGCTCTTAGCCAGAGCTTGTCAGGAAGAACTCAGTTTCAAGCTCATTCAGGGTGCTCCAGAATTCAGTTCTGTGTGGCTCACATTGAGGTGCTATTTCTTTTCAGGCTGTCAACAGAGCGCTGTCTTCTAAAGATCATTTTCATTCTTTCTTTCTCTCTATCTTCAAACCATCAGTGGCGTATCCTGACTATCTCATGCTTTAAATCTGAGTTACCTTCATGCTTTCCTCTTCTTTGGTATCCAGAAAAGATTGTAGGCTTTTAGGGTCTCATCTGATTAGATTAGGCCTGCCTGGATATTCACTCTATCTTAATGTCAACTGCTGATAAATCTTAATTACATCTGCAATCTCCTCATAGTAGCACCTAGATTACTTTCTGATTGAGTAACTGGACAACAGAATCTTGGAAGGGTGGGGAGGGGAGAGGGGAGAATTTTTGGAATTTCACTTACAACAAGCTGTAAAATGGGATTGATAGCAGGACATAACCCAGAGGATTCTTACGAAGATTCTATGACATTATGTAGGTAAAGAACTTATCACTAGCACATAGTAAACTTAATGAAATTCAGCTGCTACTATAACTGTTGCTGTCAATACTATTAATATTATCAAATTTAAATTTGAAAGACTGGATAAATCATAAATAGACTGTCAATGTACATTGCTCTTTTATGTTACAGTTTATTTAAGTTTAACAGAGACTTATGGATAAAACTTAGACTATACCATTCTATATCTTGAAGAGTACTTAAAATTATTTTGTTTTTAAATAATAGAACACCAGCTAAAAATCAGCATAATCACAAAATAATACATATTTGTTCATGAAAAAAATAAAAATACCTAGAAGAGACTGATGATGGTCGTGTCAGAAATGCAGCTCTGCTCACTCTTCACTTTGGCTTTATTCACTCATATTGACTTTGATATGGTTTGGCTAGGTCCCCACCTAAATCTCACCTTGAATTATAGTTCCCATAATCCCCACATGTTGTGGGAGGGACTTGGTGGGAGGTAATGAATCATGGGGGTGACGATTCTATAAGTGGCTTTCCCCCCTTTGCTTGGCTCTTATTCTTTCTCCTGCCACCCTGTGAAGAGGTGCCTTCCACCATGATTGTAAGTTTCGTGAGGCCTCCCCAGCCATGTAGAACTGTGAGTCAACTAAACCTCTTTTCTTTATAAATTACCCAGTCTCAGGTATTTCTTCATAACAATGTGAGAATGGATTAATACAGGCTTCTTTTCAGTGGCTCACAGTTTATGTTACTTTATTTTTTAAATGTCTCATATTTCAGTTATCCTCCAAAATAAAATAATAATGCATTTAAATAACAAAACATGATAATAAAATGAACCTCTATGAACACACTAACAATTAAAAAGTCAAAAATATCCATCATTTAATTGTTTTTCTTCCTTTTTTCAGCCACTGCTTCCTACACAAAGTCTAATTCCGTCACATATTTTCTGTATATACTTCCCTTGCTTAAAAAAATAAATTCACTAATGTATCACTCAGGAAACAGAACCACTGGTTATTTTATTTACACTCAGAATTTGACATAAATAATTGTTAACTAGGCTTAAATGCATTATCTAGATCATTGAAAATATAAAGAAAAGAACACTAAGGTACGGTAGTAGCAGCAGTTTCAGCTACCATCTCTAGGCCTGGGGAAACATAAGGAAGCGTTTGGAATTATTAAAGTTTAGAAGTCCTATAGAGCTACAACTCAAAATGTGGTGGTCCTTTGAGGAGGGCACTGGTGTAGGCTGGAGCAGGTTTTTCTGAGCTCAGAGGAGGGGTTTGCATGGCTGGAATTCAGTCCCCTAAATAGAGAGTGACAGCCAGTACTGGGGTTTCTGTGCTTCTGTGACAGCCTCAGCCCAAGGGAGTGTGGTCTCTAAGTTCATAGGAGGGGCACTGGAGAAAGGCCGGATCCCTAAGTGTGGAGTAAGGCTGTCTGATACCAATATCATTGTGTAAACACAATAAAGCAGGTTATTCCAATGCTGGGGGAAGGGGGAACCTTCAAACTAGTTAAACCTTTGCCACAGCAAAGGAATTCTCATGTTTGGAATGAAGAGGGATTGACAGATTAACTTGCAAGAAGAGAAAATGGGAAACAAACAGAAAACAAGAAAGAAGCCAACCTTTTCCTCCTCTTCCAGTCTTTCCAGGTACCTCTATTGCCTTTTCTTGGAATAGACTAATTTGGAAGTAGCTGTGTTTGCAGATTTCCAGTGTGAGCTTCACAAAGCAAATTTTTACTTGTATGACATTCCTCTTCATGACTTTTGCACATTTTTATTGTTATTTTTATCTTTCTAAAAAGTATTCATAGAAAACTTTCATTTTTTGCACACTTTAACGTTCATATTTATCATATACTTGTTCTTCAGTTTGTGCTTTATCTTTTCACTATCTTCAAGGTTTTATGATGAAAAGAAGACATTTTAATTTTATTAGTATTTAAGTGAAACATAGGCTAAAAGTAAAAGGATGGAAAAATATATATCGTTAGTCAAAACACAGTTGGACTAGATACACTAGTATCAGAAAGAGACTTCTGAAGTAGCATTTTTATTAGGCTAAAAAAGAAAGAACATTCAAAATTGTAAAATAATGATAATGGAGTAAATAAGGAAAAATGACAAAATAATTTTAAACATATATGAACCTAAAAGCAGAGTTTCCTTAAACATGATGCAGAAAGCTGATAGAACTGAGAAGAGCAATCAGTGATGAAATTCACGTTCATAGGTGGGCATACTGCACACAATTTCCTCTGCAATTAATAGGGTGAGAGATTTGAGAAGATACTTCACTGAGCACATATCTGTACAGAAAATAAGCACAGTAAAATTTGCATTAGGAAAATGCAAATTGAGCTGACAAAGTGATACCTCTACATACATATTAGAATTGCTAAAATAAAATATTAAAAAGAGAAAACCCTAACAATATGAAGTATTGCTGATAAAGTGGAACAATCAAAATTGGCATATATTGATTATGGGAATGCCTCACTTTAAAAAACTATTTGGCAATTTCTCATTTTAAATACGGGACCACCACATGATCCAAGAATCCCATTCCTAAGTATTTACAGATGAGAAATGAAAAATTATATTCACAAAGAAGTTTATAGGCAATTATTCACAATGGTTTTATTCATAAACACAAAAAGCTGAAAACAACCTAAATGTCTTTCAATCAGTAAAGGGACAAACTGCGGAATATTCCTAAAATATAATATTAAACACCAGCAAAGAAGAAGAGACATAATAATACATGTGAAAATATAAACAGATCTCATAGGCATTATACTGAATGGATGAATCTGGAGTCAAAGGGCTAAATGCTGCATGTTTTCATTTATATGATATTCTGGAAAAAGTAAAACTATAGTTTAGTAGTTTCTAGGGCTGAATGTAGGGGTGAATAGTGGACCACGAAGAAGCATGAAAAAATTGAGGGTATAATAGAATAATTCTTATCTTGTTTGCAGTGGTGATTACATCAATAAGGGTACATTTTACTGTTTGCATATTATGTCTTAATTAATATTTTTGAAAAAATAAATACTGCCAAACCATTTTCAAAAATAGATGTGCTAATTTACATTTCTGTGAGTCCTGTAAGAGAAGTTTTCCTGTTTCATGTTCTTGTCAACACTTGATATTTTCAGTCTTTTACATTTTAGCCATTTTAATAGTATGTAGTAGTATTCCATGTAGTTTTATTTTGTGTTTCTGATGACTAATGATTTTGATTGCCTTTCATACGTTTATAGAGCATTTGTATCTTTTATATAGTCACATAGCTATTCAAAATAGTGCACATTTACCTACTGAGTTGTCTTTTTCATTCATTTGAGTATTTCCTTATATATTCTAATGCAAGCCTTTTGGTGGATCGCATTTGGACTTAGAAGCTCTGGTTTGTGCTTTGCCCAGTTCAGCCACCTTCTGGCTCTATGACCCTGTTGATGTCATTTAAACTCTGCCCTATAGCTTGCTCATATACAAACAAATATATTGATTATGTATATTACATATTATAATTCTACATATTAAATATATAATTTAAGATCAAATATAATGTAAATAAATATATTTATATGAAACAATGAAATCAAAGTATTATAAAGTATTAAATTATTATATTAATTATATTAAATATATCCTTTGCTACCTTAGAAAGTGGTAAATGTTCTAATGAGTCTGATGATATTGCATAAAGTACTAAATCGACATGCATATTAATCATTTGTCAATGTATATTTTAAAGATTGCAGAAATGTCTCTCTTCACACATGGAACAAAACTTCCTCATTGATAATTCCTTATTAAGTCCTTAGTGCATACAATACATGTCTGGACATTTTCTGCCTTAGAGAACTCCTACACAGTGGAGGACTCAAACTGGAGGTAATATTGTATAGTACACATCAATATTTTTTATCACATTTTTTATTTTTAATTCACTAACTACCAACATGAGTTTTCTTGTGAAACGTCAGGAGACCTGTCGATACTGGACCTGCTTCCCACACACCAACACAGAGCTAGAGGAAAGCAGTGGTGTATGAACTCTGTTTTTTTATTTTCTGTATTCTTCATTTTCTGGCGTCTGGGGCCTCAGTGACTGGGGAGAAAGTGCCTTTCCCAGGAGGAGCCTCTTGTTAGAGAAGCAATGCTTAGAGTTATTCTGTCCAGGAGTGTAACTTTCGTACGCAAACTAACCAATACAGGGCCCATCACTGAACCACCTCCTGTATCTGGCTCTGAAACTCAGGAAGGTAATACTGCTCTGCCCTAGTCACCCAGGGCCAGACACCAGACAATTAGTCCTCTCCACTGCAGAACCTGCTGAAGTTACACCCGCCAATCCTGAATCGACTTAGCCTGCCTCACCTTGCCTTTCCCACAAAAATCACAGTAAAGACTAGTGTCATGCTTTGTTCCTGCTCTTCCTGCCTCTTTATCCTCAGCAGTGCTTCCCTGTGTGGCTCTGCATGGCATGGGGTGCCCCATCCTTTTGAAAACCATGAGTAAAAATTATCTTTTCAATGACAGTTGTCTCCAGATCTATTAGCCTCAGCAAACCTAAACAATAATAAATTCTGCATTGTAAAACAAGCAGCTTCTCCCTTCAGGAGGTCTGTGAGCATTCTGTTTTATCAGCCCTTTCCAATCCTAAAGGAGTGACAGCTTTCTAGCCCCTAGGTCCTACCTTATCCTGAGTTGGGTGTTGGTAGCACTCACTGATTTGCTTACCCCAGGCCTGATACACTCATTTCTGTGAATACTCTTATCCCAGAGGCATTTGTGTTCATAGTCTCTGATTGAACTATTAAAGAAAAAATCAGATGTAGCTGAAGTGAATGCATATCTATATTTTTAAGAAGTAAATATATTGGGCCGGGCGCGGTGGCTCAAGCCTGTAATCCCAGCACTTTGGGAGGCCGAGACGGGCGGATCACAAGGTCAGGAGATCGAGACCATCCTGGCTAACCCGGTGAAACCCCGTCTCTACTAAAAAATACAAAAAACTAGCCGGGCGAGGTGGCGGGCGCCTGTAGTCCCAGCTACTCTGGAGGCTGAGGCAGGAGAATGGCGTGAACCCGGGAGGCGGAGCTTGCAGTGAGCTGAGATCCGGCCACTGCACTCCAGCCTGGGCGACAGAGCCAGACTCCGTCTCAAAAAAAAAAAGAAAAAAAAAAAAAGAACAGGCACAAGTAATTCTACAGTGTATTTTCTAGCAACCAAAGTACAAAATACTATGTTTATTTCAATTCATATAACAGTGGAGTCAGTTAATGTTAGATTAATTTTTTAAGCTTGTGTGATGCTTACATACTTACCTGAGGTTATTAAGTCTTCCAGAAGTAAACGCTGAGCCACATATTCAGGTGCAACTGATAAAGTGAGAAAATGTGAGAGCAGGGTAAGGGAAGCAGGGTAGGGAAGAAGTAGAAAATAATGGTAGACTGGGCACGGTGGTTCATGCCTCTAATCCCAGCACTTTCGGAGGCCGAGGTGGGTGGATCACGAGGTCAGGAGTTCAAAATCAGCCTGGCCAAAGTGATGAAACCCCATCACTACTAAAGAAATACAAACAAAAAAACAAAAAACAGCCGGGGGTGGTGGTGGGTGCCTGTAATCCCAGCTACTTGGGAGGCTGAGGCAGAGAATTGCTAAAAACCTGGAGGTGGAGGATGCAGTGAGCCGAGATCGTGCCACTGCCCTCCAGCCTGGGCAACATTGAAACTCCATCAAAAAAAAGAAAGAAAGAAAAAAGAAAGAAGGAAGGAAGGAAGGAGAAAGAAAGAAAGAAAGAAAGAAAGAAAGAAAGAAAGAAAGAAAGAAAGAAAGAAAGAAAGAAAGAAAGAAAGGAAGGAAGGAAGGAAGGAAGGAAGGAAGGAAGGGAAAGAAAGAAAGAAAGAAAGAAAGAAAGAAAGAAAGAAAGAAAGAAAGAAAAGAAAGAAAAGAAAAGAAAGAAAGAAAGAGAAAGAAAGAAAGAAAGAAAGAGAAAGGAAGGAAGGAAGGAAGGAAGGAAGGAAGGAAGGAAGGAAGGAAGGAAGGAAGGAAAGAAAGAGAGAGAAAGAAGGAAAGAAAAGAAAAGAAAGGTCAATCTTCAGATTAAGTCCCAGACCCATTCAAATCCTGCAGGGACCTCTGTAGTATGAATTTCACCACATAGGCGGTCATGACTGGAGACAAGAGAGCTGGACTACTTAAACAGCACACAGTGTTTGGTTGGCTGATAAAGTACACCCCAAGATTCTTCCATCTTTCCACACAGGCAAGGTGACTTCACTTGCCAAAAGTCAATTGTTTGGAGAAAACGTCATATGTGAGCCTTTAGCAGCAAAGCCCACAGAGGCTGGGGGATGGACACACAACACTAGTAGAAGGATAGAGGGCATCTGTGTGGGCAATACAGTTACAGTTTCTGGCCACAATTTTTGACCCCTTTCTAGACACAGGCGACGGAGAGATGCCAGACATTCATTAATAATAAAGATTCTAGTAGAGAGATATGGAACAACTGAAATAGAAGGTAAGACTTCCAGTTCCAGCGTCAACATGTAATGTACTTACATGTGATGTAAGTCATCATTCCAGACTTAAAAGCATTGAAAAGTTAAAGACCTGAAAATTAACTGCTCTTGGGCCTATCAGGAACTGAAGATGCAGGGCATATTGCCACCTCAAAATCTGGAGAGAAACTGAATCTGGAGAGTCACAACTGAGATTTGTTTATCCACAATGGAAGCCACTGGAGCTAAAACTGTTAGGAACACTTAAGTAGTAATTTTGATGAATTGCTGGTATAGTAAATTAAAAAAAGATAAACTCCCTGTCTGGCTAACCAAGAAAAAAAGAGACATTGCAAATTACCAATATCAGACATTTGAGACAACTTTATCATTATTGATCCCAGGGGAGTGAGAGGCTAATGAAGGATGAGTCCACATATCTGATAATTGAGATGAAATGGGTCAATTTCTTGAAAGACATAAGCTACCAAAATCCACACAAGGAAAATATGTATAAATAACTTTGTATCTATTAAATAAATTTAATTAATAATTAATAATCTTCTAAAAAGGAAGCACCAGGCATAGAGGATTTCACTGGCAAATTTTGCCAACCATTTAAGTAAAAAAAAAAAAAAAATCAGACCTTTTTTTTTTTACAATTTCCTTCAGAAAGCAGAAACAAAGGAAGTTTTCCTAATTCAGTTTAGGGATTTAGTATCACTTTAATACCAAAAGCAGAAAAAGGCATCTCAAGAAAGAAAAACTACAGATGAATATCTCTCATGAACATAGATACAAATGCTCTCTGCTAAATATTAGCACATGCAATCCAACAGTGTAAAAAAAGGACGATGTCCCATGGCCAAATTGAATGGAAGCATAAGGCAATAAATGCTGCGACAGAGAGTTCCTGAAAGTTCTATATGAGTGTTAGCGAGGGTAATCTAACACTGATTGTTTGTAGAATCAGAGAAAGCTCTTTGAAGAAGTTGATGTGCTCCAAGATATGGAAGAACTATAGAAGGTCTCCAGCTGAAGATGTGGGAAGGCTATTTTAGAAATAGGAAGTCAGATATAGTATTTTAGAAATGGAACGTGATATATGCAAAATTGGTAAGAACAGCAAGGTGTGTATGAGCAATATCTTCAAAACTCCATGTGCTGAGTGGTGGGGATTTAAGACCGTGGGGCTGGTGAAGGAGGTAAAACTCAGCTTATGAAAATAGCAGAGAGAAGTGATAGAGTGGGTTAAAGCATCAACTTTGGATGACAAGGCCTGGGGTCAAACCACAGCTTCCCAATTCCTGGCTGTATGACCATGGATAATTATTTGAAGTTTCTGCACCTGAGTTTTCTTGAGGACATGAGGATGTCGCCTAGCGTTTTGATATACGTTAAGGCATTTAAGCCTGTATTAGTCTGTTTTCAAACTGCTATAAAGAAATGCATAAAATTGGGTTATATATGTGTGTGTGTGTGTGTGTGTATGTGTATATATATATATACACACACGTATAAAGAGGTTTAATTGACTCACAGTTTGCATGGTTGGGGAGACCTCAGGAAACTTGCAATTTTGGTGGAGGCAGAAGAAGGCACATCTTACATGGTGGCAGGAGAGAGGGAGAGTAAGTGAGAGCACAGGAAAATCTACCGTTTATGAAACCATCAGATCTCATGAGAATTCACTCACTATCATGAGAACAGCATGAGGGAAAGTACCCTCATGATCTAATCAGTTCCCTTCCTCAACAGGTAGGGATAACAGGTCCCTTCCTCAACACATGTGGATTATAATTTGAGATAAGATATGGATGGGGACACAGACCCAAGCCATATCAATGCCACTAAAGTCCCTGACACATAATTATGTCTTATTATTTGTTAGTTATTTATGTTATTATTCATCTATAATTTACGTATATTGGCAGGCATTTCGAGTGTTTTCTAAAGGCAACTGGGAGTCACTGAAATATTTAAAGCAAGGAGTTTGTGCAAGATTATATTAAAGAAGTAGTTTGGAGAATAGCAAGATGAATTATTGAGCTGGATTTAGAGTCTTTAGTAGCTGTCCAGGACAGGAAGAATGAAGTCTGGCATGAACACCATGCCATTGGGAGAGGGATTGTAGCAGGGAGACAGCTATGAGAGATTTTAGGAGGGAGAATCAACAGGACTTGGCACCTGATTTAGTGTGGAGATTGTGGGAGAAACGCTGCCCCGGGAAGCAGTAAATAATCTGCAAAGAATGAACACGCCTACGAGACAATTCTTTCCTGCTGCAAACATTGCTCTGGAGTGACAGCTTTGTAAATCACTGGAGTGAGTTTCTTCAGGAACATGGAGAATCAGAACATGAACACTAACCCTTTGTGAACAGAAATTTCAGAAAAGAAGACACTCGGAATGTGGCTTGAAGTTTGGCCAGGGAATGTATAGCAGCAAAGAAGAGGAGAAAAGATTATGTTTCTCATGTTCCAGTGATAAATCTCACTGACATATAAACATATAGATCATTAGAACTCTCCTCTGTCACATGGTCTAATCTGCTAGGATTAAAAAAAAAAAGGTTAGGCACATACACACACACAGGCACAGAGGCACATGCACACATCATTATATTTCCTAAAAAGGGTTGTAGCATTGAAGATCTCCCTAAAATATCTAGCACCACCTAGCAACCTTCTATTCTTTTGATATGTACAGTCAATAATCTCTAAGAAATAATTTGTTTCAATGCTCTCATTTTCAGATGAGAAGACTATAGTTAAGAGCTAAGTTGGTTGGGCGCAGTGGCTCATGCCTGTAATCCCTAACTCCAGCACTTTGGGAGGCCAAGGAAGGCAGATCACGAGGTCAGGAGATCGAGACCATCCTGGCTAACATGGTGAAACCCCGTCTCTACTAAAAATACAAAAAATTAGCCAGGTGTAGTGGTGGGCACCTGTAGTCTCAGCTACTAGGGAGGCTGAAGCAGGAGAATCGCCCCGGGAGGCGGAGGTTGCAGTGAGCCAAGACTGTGCCACTGCACTCCAGCCTGGGCGACAGAGAGAGACTCCGCGTAAAAAAACAAGAGTTAAGTTACAACTTGCCTGAAGTTACTCACCACACTGAAGTAGAATTGTGAACAAGCTCCAAATATCAATGCTTGCACAATGCTGTTTCTTCTAAACTACTCTGCTGCTTTTTTCTACCTTTGCTTATTTTGCTTATTCCTTTTCTGTCCTTTCCCGATCTCAAATACTCAATGAACACTACAAATTGGGAGACAGGCTCAATGTTGCTGAAGCTATTTCAGGCAGAATGTCATATTCAAGCAGCTCACAGTCATTCAAGTGAATATGAAGATCATTCAAACTCAAACGACATACATGGCCACGATTCACACAGTTAAAGAAAAATATCTCACCATCATATAATTATCTCCCTTCTCAATTTCCTCAGCATCCACATTTGGTTAGCAGGATTCTGATCTCCCCCCTTTACTTAGTTCGCCTATCACTTCCTCCAGAAATGCTGGGAGATAGGGCTGGGTAGGAGCATTCTGTCTGCCTGTTCAGCTGCTGTCCACTTTTGCTAACAGCTGCACCACTGGCATGGGTACACTGTCACCTGTAGGGCACACTCAGCACTGCTGTTCTCCTCCAGCCCCACTCTGCATTCTGGCGTCTCTCAGACCAGCGTCCCCCAGATCAACAACCTTTGGTGTTCTCTTCTTGCCACAGGGAAACCCTTTTCTCATCAGCGCATATTTCAGAGGCAGTTTTTCAGAGGCGACTTTTCGAGGCCCCCAGGTAGGGCATGCTTTTTCCTTGGGCAAACGGAGAGAGCTGAGCGTACAGGATACCGGGCTGTAGAGTGGGCCAGCACCACCTGATACTGAATAGTTGAGGAGCCTCTCCCTAGGCTTCAAGCACATCTCAGTCTGATCAACTCATGGGCAGTGAACCTAGTCTTTGTTTCAGAGTTGTCTAACTTTCCATAATAGGTCAGAATCTCACAGAATACACTAATAGGGATGGGTGACCAGTCTCCCACTCAGAACGCACTGAAGAATCTGTGAGGTGATGTTTCCTCATGCTAGAATCATCTAAAGGAACCCCAGTCCCCCCAAGAAGCTAAGGATAGCTATGAGGTTCAAAAACGAATGCCCTCCTGGAAAGTATGAACATCCCTGTGCTACTCCTGGCTCTGCCTCTGCTACGGGTGTGACAATGAACACCTTCCCATTTCTGCACCGTAGTGTTTCCAGCTGTTGAAGAGAACTGCAATCTGATTTTTCATTCTCAAAGAGATTTATAAATGCAATAATGAACATAAATATGTTACAAATGATTATGAGAAATCCCCTCAAGGACTCTACAGGAAAATAATAGGAAGTACTTACCTCTACTTTTCCTAAATATAATTTCTTGAGTTGAAGGGATTTGTGTTTGGGAGTTGAGGGGTAGAGGTTTATAGTTAATTGCAGAGAGTGACTAAATGATAAATTAAGTTCTAAGCAACACTAAAAGCACAGAAAATGCCAGTACATGACAATAAGAAAGAGGAAATATTTATCATAGGAAGAATGCAGAAAAATGCCATGGCAAGTGTTCAAAGCATCCCCAAACATATATTTCATGTCTGGAAAAGACCTAGACATTGTTTTGTTGTTTGTTTTTGTTTTGCAGTCATTGCTTTTCTTGTTTAAACTCAGTCAATTTGCAAACAATGTAAGAGACATTTGGGGAAATAAAAATATAAGTGCTGCCGTGTAAAACCTGAATGCCAAAAATCACATGAGAAAAATTATTTATTCATATGAATTTCTAATCTGTGGAAACCTTCAATCAAATCCATGGCTGTCACTTTATATCCTAAGGGAAAATTATAAAATATATGAAATAATTTATCATAATCATGATCGTTATCATAATCATCCTTTTCCCATTTGAAAATGACTCCACTCCTACAAGGCACTCAGATATATATCATAATCAAGAATATTTAAAAACGAGTATCATTATCCCCATTTTATATGAAGGGAAGATTGAGGATGAGTTGTTTCAAGAGAATTGACCTAGGTTGTACCACTGTGAGAAGTAAAATTGAAAAAAAATAGTTTATGCCTATATATTTACTTAAATTCTCTCATCATTTCTAAACTTTGTGTTATAAAAAACACATACCATAAACTATAAAAATGCATGGTTTGGTAGATTATTAAAAGTGAGAGCTAAAACAGATATTTTCAACTCAAAATCAGGATATGTTTTATTTACTCTTTTCTTTATTTTATATATATATATATATATATATATATATATATAGTTTTTTTCTCTTTCACGTTGAGAAGCCTTGTTCTTACTGATACAGAGGATGATACATTTAGGAGATCCCATGTTTATTCATTGGTTTTGTTCCAATTTTCACACACAACCTTCTCAGAATAACCATGATAATTCCACCATCTTTGATTATGTTTACCAAAAACAGTTTTCTTTTTGTCATTTTCTATCTCAATTCTCCTTCATTGTTTATAGATTTATTAATTCTACATTCCATAGATCCACCCATTTTAAGTGTAATTTGTTGAGTTTTGCTACTTGTTTACAGTTGTAAAATCTCTTCCGGAATTGTTTTAAAATATTCCAAATCGGGGTAGAGTTTTCTTATGCCCCTCTACAGTTAACCCCTAGCCCCTGCCCTGACTCCAGGTGACAACTAATTTGCATTTTTCAACAGAGTTTTGCCTTTTCCAGGCAAAACTTACCTGGGGTTATACAATATGTTGGGTTATACAACATGTTAACATACCTGGGGTTATACAATATGTTATACAATATGTTGTCTTTTGTGTTTGGCATTTTTTTTTACTTACCATAATTTTTCTTTTCTAGATTAAGCCATATTGTTTCATGTATCAATACTTCATTCCTTTATTACTAAGTTGTGGTTCATGTTTTGGATATTTGGGTGTACTACTTTTTTTTATCCATTCATTAGTCAGTAAAAGCTTAGATTATTTTGTCTATTTGACTGCTAAGAAAAATTCTGTGGCAAATCTTAGCATGTAAGTATTCACATGGTCATGTTTTCATTTTTTGGATGGTAGGATGGGGAAGGTAGAGTGAAATTGCTGGGTCACATATAAGTGTATCTTTATTACATAATATACGTATTATACATATATATGTGTGTGTGTGTATATATATATAACCTTCCATATCATTTTGGAACACAAGGTTACTTTTTTGTATTCTCATCAGCTCCACCAAGCCCCGATTTTTAATTGTTGCATTTTATCTGTACAGGCAGATCATGTAGCCATTAAAACATATTCACTCTCTCTGTCCCTTTCTCTCTCTTTTACCTTCTGTTTTCTTTATTTCTAAACCCATTACATAAACAATGATTCCGAGGGGTCCTTTTTGTCAATCTTTCTCCAACTATTCTGTTTTTCAGAAATTCATTTTATAATAGACTCCTTAAGAAGGACTCATATGTCTTCCGTATTTCAAGGTCACTTTAGCTAAATATAAATTTTTTGGCTTACATTTTCTTTTCTTGTCTTTAAATATGTTATTCCATTTTCTTCTGCCATAAAGCATGACTCCCGAGTCTGATATCAAACTAATTTTCCCTTATGAATTACATAGTTGTATGTTTGCCTAAATATCCAAAATCATTTTTTCCTCACCTCTGTTAAATTCTAGCGATTTTACTCAAATGTGTGTCTTGGTGTTGGTCATTCATGGTTAACATTCTCATAGACATAATACACTATTTGCATATGTGGTCTCAAATGCTTTCATTAATATTTGTTATGCCTGGCTTTCATTTCTTTTTTCTTTAGGGATTCCTTCTATCGTTGTTGAATCTTCTTTGTATATCTTCAATATTTTTTCTTTTTCTGAAATCGTTTTATAAATCTTATTTCTCATTTGTAACAATATTATTCCACTTTTCACTATTATAACTCTTTGAGCTTCATTTATTATGTTTGTTTATTGGTGTTCCATCTGGCTTACTCTTCATTTCCAAAATTATATCCTGTTATTTATAATTCCTTCTTGAGTTCTGCACCTACGTTTTAAAAAAATTCTGATAGACATTTTCCCTTCATGCCTTGTATGAATTTCTTGATGTCTTTTAAATAGTTTTGAAATGATGTATTTCACTTTTGACCTTTCTGGGATATTGTCATTGCCTGCAGAATGTTATTCCGCTCCTTATTCTCCTTTATCTTATAGTAACTTTGTATAAAATTTTATCTCTGTATGTTTCTGTTGCTCATTTTGAAACAAATTCAATTCTGAAGTTTCAAAAGAGGATCAGCGTAGATAGCTACTCTAATATCACAAACCATACTCTTCTGCTGTTTTCTTGTAATAATACTAAATGCGCCAACTGGACTTCTAATTTTCCTGGCTTCATGTTCTTTCTCCACTTGGATATTTCTTCATTTTAAAATATTTATTGTCCTTAGACTTCTTCGTTTTGATTTCACCCATAGTAGTTTCTTCTTCAGCATGGGCCCCCTTGCTGAAAGCAAGCCCTGGTAGCTCAGTTTTCAAGGTTCATAGGAATAGAGACTGGTCAAGCCCTTTAGACCTCCCTTGGATTGGGCAAATTCCTTCACAGTTTCATCTGCTTTCTCAGATAGACCCATTAGTCTTTCCAGTGAATACTTGTTGGGGATTTTGCGATTCCCCATTTCTCAGGTTCAACATGTTGTGTTGATTCCTCTGCTAGCATCCACACAGGCACTGATAATGTACAGGTCTTGTGGCTATTGGTGGTTTATTGCCACACGTATTTTATTTTCGAGTTCATAGAAATACATTATGACCTAGTTTTGTGGGGAGTGGGAAGGGGCAATTGACATGCATGAGTTTTTAGCTGTCTAATGTAGTTTCTCTGGGTCTTTAGGCAGAGCAAAATCTGTGCTCCTAATGCTGTTTCCATCTTTTCGGAATTCTCCCTTAACCTGAGATTTTAAATGCAACATCCATGCTCCCTTCACCAATGTTTTCTCAGCAATGTTATTAAACATTAAATCTGTGCATTCTTTGGATTGAGGACAGGAGAAAAAAATTTTGAAACTCTATGATATGCACCCAAATCTTACATTGCTTTTGAATTAGCAAGATCATGCAAAAGAAAAAAAAGAAGATACTATTGTGAAAGAGATGAATAGAAAATAAGTTTGAAGTCAAATGTTTGGACCTGATTTTGAACATATTGGTTCAAACTACATAAAAATGCTGATATTAGATCATTTTGAACTCTAAAAACAGGAATTTCATATGATTCAGCATACTTCAGATGGAATAAATATTAGAACAACAAAAGACAACTAAAAATAAAATGAAGTTCCTTTGAGCTGGATCAGCTGGATGAGATAAATAGATTTTTTTGGCGCTGAATATGAACTATCTTCATTTATGTCCCATGGGCCCTTGCAAACAATGTGCATTCCACTATTGTTGGATGTAGTGTTCCATAAATGTCAATTAGATTCTGCTGAGTGATAATGCTGTTGAGATCTTCCACACCCTGATAATTGTCTATTTGTTCTATTGGTTTTTGAGAGAGCAGTGTTGATGTCTCCGACTACAATTGTAGATTTGTTTTATTCATCCTTAGCTCTATCAGATTTTGCTTCTCATATTTTTCATCTCTGTTATTTGATGCATACACATATAGGATCTTTATGTCTTTTTGGTGGATTGACCCTTTTACCATCATATAACATTCGCCTCTGACTCTGCAATTTTCTTTTCTCTGAAGTCTACTTTATCTGATATGAAACTTACGTGTTCTTTTGATTACATGTACATTTTTCTTTCATTTTTTAAAAAGTACTCAACCTACCGAAGTCATAACATTTTAAGTGAGTTTATTGTAGACAGGAAGTGTTGGGTCATTTATTTTATTCCAGTCTGTCAGTATCTATACCAATCGTTAGTATATTTAGACCATTTGCCCTGGACATCATTATTGTTATGTTAGGACTCAGAGCTGCCTTTTTTGCCTGTTTGTTGTGATTTTTGTGTGTGGATTTCTTTTTTTTGCCCTCTTGTGGATTACCTGAATACTTTTAAAAATTCAACCTGGCTTTTTCTATAGGTTTTTGTTTTTGGCTGTTCCTGCTATTGGAATATATAAACATAACTTATCACTCTTTATTGTACCATCATTTTAGCAGTTTGAGTGAACTGTAGAAACTTTACTACTTTACATTCCTTTACCTTCTCTTCTTTATAATGTAACTGTGTTATATTTCCTCTCTCTGTATATTACAACCTCCTCATCATGTTATGATGTTTGCTTCAATCATCAACTTAGAAAACTCAAAAGGTGAAACAAAACCCTACTGTAGTTACCAATACTTTTGCTTACAATGTTCTTTCTCCCTTCCTGATGTTTATTGGTTATTAGTTCTTTCTTTATTGTTTCCTTTCTGTTTAGATAATATCCTTTGGGCATTTATTTAGCGCCTCTGAGACAAATACTTTTGGTTTTCCTGCATCTGAGAATGTCTTGGGTTTCCCTTTATTCCTGAAGGTGATTTTACTCTGTGCAGGATTTGGGGTTGACGCATCTTTTATTTCCGAACTGAGTTGAAACTTCATAACTTTTTTTTATTTGTTTCACATGCGCTTCTATTTGCTGAAACATTTTTATGATGACTCATTTAAAATCGTTAACAGAGGCTGGGTGCAGTGGCTTACATAGTCATTCTGTGACACTCACACTATTTCAGTCAGGCTTTCGATGTCACCTTGTTACTGCCAGATGGTCACAAAAGTCCAGGTTCCAACTGGAGCCTTCACTGACTCCTGGTGAGGGGGTGCCCCCTCATTATCACAGGGTGTAAGGGGGAATGTCAGTTCCCTGAGTGGGCTCTACTAACACCTGGAAGAAAGGGGCTTCCTTACAGTCTCAGCTCCCTGTGAGTCCTTTTCTGAAACCTTCTTTGCAGGGTTGTTGGATGCCTTCTTAACGGTCTCCAAAGAGTGGAAGGTGAAGCTCTTCACTAGGCCTTTGCTAATCAGGGTTTATGGGAGACCACAGGTTTTTCTGTGGTGCTTGATGGAAGAAGAACAGTCATTGTCTTCACATTTTCTGTTTTACCAAGTTGCTCCTTTCCTGATCTTTGGCTGGACAGATCAGTTTTTTTGTTATTATTGTTATTGTAGTTATTATTTTTGTATTTGTCTGTTTGTGTTTGTTGTGATTTCCGGGTTACCAAGTTTTTCAGTTTAAATTCTGGCATATTCAAGGCAAAAACAAAACAAAACTAAACAAAACAAACATGGAACTTTCTAAGGTCACAAGATTGCTAGCAGTCTGCCTGCCACAACCACCTTCTTCTCTACTACTCTCACGCATGTACACGCGTGCATGTGTGTGTGTGTGTGTGTGTGTGTGTGGGAAGGTCATTAGTTGGACTTAGAGGAATAGGGGAATGTACATCTATTCCATCTCCATAGGAGCAGAAGTCCCTTACCCTTCCTACTTTTAAGATCAGGAAGTTTGGAAATGCTTCAGCAAATAAAAGCACACATGAAATAAATGAAAAAAAAAATTACCACTTTCTAGATGACATGAGTTGAAGCCTGTGACCAGATGGGTATATTTCCTACAGAATAAAATATTGACTCATTCATTGGATTGAATATTTCTACAATGTATATATAGATCACAATATCACTTTGTACTCATAAATATACATGACAATTATTTGTCAATTCAATACATAAATAAATTCTAACCCAGAGTTTCTTAATAATGATTGCATATAAGAAGCTTCTGGGAGGCCTTGAAACTGTGCTGTTATCTATGTCACAAGGGCAGGTTCCCATAATAGGTGTAGGCTGGGAAGGAACATAGAATTCTGCAATGAGGAAAGGAATTCTCAATTTATCTCTGGAGTCTAACCTGAGGGAAGCTCCCTTTGCACCACCTTCAGATTGTAGGATAGATAGTGAATGAAAGGGAGAAAAGCTGGCCTTAACTTGTAGGCTGCAGACCCGCATCCCTATTCACCTCTTACTGACCTGCCACTTGGTGGTTCTGGGCAGATTACATACAAGCCATGTAGATTGCCTAGAATACGTGCTCCCTGGGACTTGGCTTCCTAGCCGAGCTTTCAGGGAAACATGAAATCTGTGACAAAAGGCTGTGTCTGAGAATCATTCCTAAATTCATAGATCACTGAAGCTTATCCAAGGAAAGAATTGCTCAATGTAGATTACAACCTGATCTTGCCAAAAGATCTTCCGTGTCTCCCATGCCCCTCTTGTCAGTCTCCCCATGGTAATGCTGCCAGAGGAGTCTTGATCTCATGACACCTCTGTGTGAAAAGCCTAAATTCTTCACGTGGAATCCATGACATGCCCTTTGTCTTCTCTCCTACCTCATCTCTCACTGTCTGCCACACTGAGTGCTCCCACCAGCTCCCCTGAACTGCTGACTTTTTCTTGTCCCTTTGATTGCCTGACTCGCCCTGACATTCCTAAGCCTCAGGAAGCCTCCGTCTGCCTGGGGTGCCTTTCTTCCTTCTTGTGCTTAGTCAGTTCACACTTCTTTTTTAAGAACCCACTAAAATGGCCCCTCCTTTGAAAGGCCCTTCCTTTGGAAGCCTCTGCAGTCTTCAGCGAGGTTATTAAATACATACGTAAATTCTAATCCAGAGAGTTGCTTAATAGTGATTGCGTATAAGAAACTTCTGGGAGGCCTTGAAACTGTGCTGTTATCTGTGTCGCAAGAGTAGATTCCCATAGTCTAGTGCCACTCAGACTGCCTGAGCTCAAATTCTAGTTTGTCATTTATTAGCTGTGTGAACCTGGATGAGCTACTTTGTTGTACCCTAGTATGCTCATATGCAAAAAGGGTTTAACAATTGTACTTCCCTCAGGAGGTTCAGGAAAATACTATATTATACTAATTATTATGCTCTATACTATATTATACTAATACACAGTATTACTAGTAACATTTTACTTTTTTGACTTTTGTTTTTCATTTCAGATCATAAAAATCTTAGGTCAGGAGCTGTGTTCCCTTCTATCCACTGTAATTTCTCATCTTTCCATCTTCTTCATCTCCTTCTTTCTTTTCCTCTGCTCTCAAACATTTATGGGAAGACTAAGCTGTGCCAGCCACTATGCAAGGCAGTAAACAAGCAAAACAAAACAAAAACAAGGAGGGAAGATGCCTTCACTGAGAAACGAACTTCCGGAGCTAATTATTAATATAATTCCTGACAGGGCAGTTACTTTAGGGACAAAGAGATGAATGGCAGTGCGGCTGTGGAGGAAGAAGTGGCATTCCTGACAGAGCTCATGTGAGGGGCATTATACAGATCAATACTTTATCTGAGTGGAAATGAGATAGACAAATGCGGGGAGCATTCAGGAAAGGACAGAGACAGCGGAGGTGCGTGAAGGGCACACAGTGGCCTGTCATTTGTCTTTGCCAAAGCTGCCCAGCGGTGTGGAGGACTGGGGCCTGTGGGTGGAGAGTATCCGGGCCAGGCCTGTTGGAAGCGCCTTCGATGCCACGCCAAAATCTTTGCATTATTTTGTTCTCAAACAGCCAAATAAAGGATTTTAAGTGACATAATCATTTTTTTTTTCCTGCTTCCGTGTGTAGAACTGTGTGAGAGAGGAAGAGAGAGAGAGAGAAAGAGAAAGAGAGAAAGAGAGAGAAAGGGAGGAAGGAAGGGAGAAGAGAGGCATTAAGGAGTTGGGAACTGAGTAACATTTTCAGACCAGGAAAGATGAAGATGTGGACTAAGTTTTAAGTGTGAGAATATTTGCTGAACACACAAGGGAGGTGTTTAACAGAGTAATGTAGTACTGGACTCAGTAGCCTCATTCCTGCTTTCTCTCTCTCTCTCTCTCTCTCTCTCTCTCTCCAGATTAATGCCACAAGTGTCTTCTCACTCACTCCAAAAGTGATGATGCAATTTCTTGCTGTCACTTAGAGTTCACTGTCTTCATTATAATTGTGTTTTTATCTCTTTGGCTCCAACCCTTTATGCAAGGGCTTCAAAGAATGGTTTGTTCTGCTTCCTGGTTTTATGTCTTTTTATTACACCATAGTGCAGTCTTAAAAACCCTTAGTCTTTAACATTTCCAAAACAATCTGCAAATATTAGCTAACCAATTCGCATCTTGACCCTGGGAGGCTGGGTCAGTGTGATTATTTCGGCTTTACAGATGAGCGAGCTGGATGGGGAAGGTTAAGGGATTTGCTTGAGTTTGCAAAATAAAGCAGAGAGCAAGTGCATCATTCACAAGAGGATCATTCCTGACTGATCATATTTCTGTTCTTGAGAAGCAGCTGGTGGAAAACGGGAGGATGGTGTGGGTCAGGGGAAGTCAGAGGATAATTTTACGGTCTTGGGCAAGACACATCATGAGCATGAGCTGGTTTCCTCACTGGATATAATTATCTATTTATGTGTCTCCTGCCCGTTGAGTGATTCCTGAGGAAAGGAAGAGACAAAAACTCAATGTTATAGTAAGCACAATACCTGACATATAGTGTATGTTTAGTAACAATATACATGTCTAGAATTTAGAAGGTGATGGAAACGCAGACTGCTTTTCCTCCCCAAGCGTTTCTACCTGACTAGAGTATGATGAAGCGTATTAGTCGTATTTACATTTATGTTTTATTTGTGGCTGTGGAGTCAGCCTAATTTCAAATTGTGCTTTCATCGCTTACATGCCTTTCAAATTTGAAAAGACTGTGTAATCTTACTAAGCACTATTTTCTTAATCTGTAAAACAAAATAAAGCAAAAAATAATAACAGTATCGATTCAGAGTTTGTGTTGTGTCAGTGGGACCGAAACGATCTGTTCTCATTACTTCAGTTCCCGCTGATACAACAACTCTGTGAAACCGTCAATCCGTCCCTGTCTTGAATCTATGTATACACAAAAGCATTACTTTTCATTCTTATTTTGTATTTATTTATTATTTATTTTATTTTATGTATGTATTTATTTATTTTGAGACTGGAGTCTGGCTCTGTCGCCCAGGCTGGAGTGCAGTGGCGTGATCTCGGCTCACTGCAAGCTCCCCCTCCTGGGTTCAGGCCATTCTCCTGCCTCAGCCTCCCGAGTAGCTGGAACTACAGGCGCTGCCACCACACCTGGCTAATTTATTGTATTTTTAGTAGAGACGGGGTTTCACCGTGTTAGCCAGGATGGTCTCCATCTCCTGACCTGCTGATCCGCCCACCTCGGCCTCCCAAAGTGCTGGGATTACAGGCATGAGCCATCACGCCCGGCCAACAAAATACAGTTTTGAGGAAAATGGATCAATAACATATTTCCCAGAAGAAGATTACAGATACAGCATGCAAATTTCTTCTTGAATTTCTTGTTGAAGCAAGAACAGAACAGCAGAAGCCATATGAACATGGAACATTCTCCGGGTTACCTCATCCTAAAATAAGAAGGAAGAGGAAAAGGAAGTTGAACACGCAGCAAGAAAACACTGAAATCTTTTCTAAAAGTACCCTGTACGTAGGTGTGTTCTTTTGAAATTAGAAGTTTTCTACATCCTTGAGTGCCACAAGAAGATTTTGTACTGGATGGGAGGAAGTTAATCTTTTAGACTGTGCCATCCATTTTTGGGTTTGGAGTATCAGAAAAATGCTCATAAAGCTCTTACGAGTTGCTTTTATTTGGAGGCATGTTGATACCGGGGGGAGCCTTGTTATCGGTCTATTTCCTTGACCATGATGGTACTGTCTGAATATGCAAACTTTCCATGGGCAATAGGCTATAAAATAAAATAAAAAATTATTACTAAAAGCATATTATTCTTGTCCCATCTACTTACAGTTTAAAAGCTCTGTCTTTAATCTTTTTTTCTCTCTCTGCTTTCATTATTAACTTGTACATACCTCCATTGCAGTAGACACATTTGAATTACATTTTCTGCTTGATAAATTTCCAGTTCCCTATCTTTTCTTAAAGGTAACCCTGGAACTTAGAAGAAGGCCTGAGTAATTGAAGAATCTCAAATATTTATTAAATTGGTTGAAAATTAAAAATGAAGTTATTCTTTAAACATCTAAAAATATATTATTTGCTTATTATCATTGCAACAACATGCACCCTAACTAGACTGTAAAACGCCTGAAGTCAATACTATTTTCAGAGGAATTGCCTCCAAAACCACAGCAAGTGATTTTGATTTAGATTTAGATTTTGCTTTTGAGCGAAAGAGAGGCCATGCTCTTTTTAGCTGAATTAGATTGACATGGCGCGCTTTTGGTTTTATATGCTTCTAATTGGCTGTGGTTGAATTCTGTTTGGGAAATGGTTGATGGGGTTTGCATCATGAGCTAGTGTTAGGGTCTATGGATATAAAAATGAATAATATATGGCCTCAGATATTGAGAACTTACAGGTTAGTTATGGCAAATGGCTTTTCTCCAATCATCTCATAATGGAAGTATAAGTGCCTTAAAGGAATATAGACATTAAAGTGATTAAATTAAATGGAGCTCATATAGCTAACTGACGGTAATGAAAACCAGTACACAAACAAACAAAACATTTAAAAAAATTAAGTTATGCCTTAGCAACCAGAAAAGGAGCAAGAGATATTTCAAATGGAGAAAACAGCATGATCAAAGGTAAGGGCATATTGGTCTGAAACTCAAAATTATTTATCAAGAAAAGGTTCACTTTTGCACATAACAGAAAATCCAGAGTTTAAACATTACTTACATAGATTAAAATAAATATCTTGTTCTTTCCAAGTCTCCTTTCTGTTATTCCCTGTATGCTGCCCTTTGACCTTGGGCTCTCCCTCTCATAATTACTGGATGTCACAGTAGTTCTCAGTCTCATATTACAGAAACATCAACATTCTTAGGTCATAAACATTATAGCATTGAGTCCTCTTTTGGAAACAAGGAACCCTGCCTGGAAGCCCCTTATTCTATTGGCTAGAATTGTGTTATAAGTCAATTTTTCAATCAAACACTGGAATTGAAAATGGAACTTTTATTACTGATTCAAAGTAATTAAGATTTGCTAGCAGGGCTGGGTCTATCTTCTCTAAAGAACCTGCTACCTGAACAAAAAGGTTCTTTCAGCATGGAAGAAGTAGATGTAAGGGTGAAGTGGGATTAGCTTTTTGGGAGCATCCAAAAATGATTAAGTAAAGAGTACAAACGAAATGCAATAATAGGGATATTAAGGAACTCTGAGCAATTTGACATGGACAGACAATAGGATCATTTGTCCAAGCCAAACATAAGGAGTTTGCATTCTGGCTGAGATAATTTGGGTACTCAAATTATTTTATCTTTTACTGGTAAGAAAAAATGTGAAGCAGGCAAAATTCAAAGTTTAATTACTTAATTACAATGTTCTTAGATGCTTGAGATCCATGAGCCTATGTATTTTCCTTACACATATTAGGAGACAGGTATTATATCCACTTTTCACATATGAAAATATTGAGACTTGGGAGAATCAATATACTCAAAGCTTCATCAGCTAAAAAACAGTATAATTGAAATTTAAACTTAGGTTGGTCTGGCTCCAAAGCCTGTGTGGGTTCTAGTTCTGTGGAGGATGAGTTATCTGTGCATACCCCATCAGAATTTTACAAAACCGATAAGGAAGATATTGTGATGGAGTAAGTTACTGTATTTTTCATATACCTCTTCCAGTCTCTGGTTATGACATGAAACAGAGTTACAATAGCACTCAAAGGGATTTTCCCTGAGGCAAGGAGGTGTGGACTTCGGTGACAGAATGCTCTCCCTACCTTCCGGGTCCCTTCTTTGCTGTCCACCATGATAGTAAAATTTAAGTTTGTCTCTGTCTTCTATTTTGAAGATGGCAGGGGTTAATAGCCTAGGGAGAATTAGGAGGGACACATTCTTCAGTAATGGCTACTCAAGGAGCTTGTAGATCTGGCGACTGGGGCTCCTTCTCTGGGCCCCCATACATTAGAGAACGTTGCTCCATTCCTCCTCTGCTGTGCCCCATCCCTTCTTGCCCCATCCCCTGAGGACAAGGTGTTCATGGGACAATTGGACCTACTGAAGCACCTATCCAGAACTCATTTCTTCCTTTCTAAACTACAGTTTGGAGACTCAGGTCTCTGAAATGTGTAAACAGCCGCATGCCCACTTGCAGGTACACATGGATCAGTATGCAATAGTCTTTTCTTACAGACTAACCTGTATGTGTACATACCCTTCAGCATGATGGGTATCAAAAAAGGTATGTGCTTTCAGAAACTGGAGTGCTGTGGAACTCGGCTTGGATGTGAGGAAGAGCTTGTCCACAGATATGTCCACCAGATCATTTTAAGATGACATGGTGCCAGGGGTCAAAGAGAAGGCAGGGGACCTCTATTTGTACTCTGTCCCGTCCGGCGGGATCATCAACGTAGACCCTAGAAGAGGGAGTGGGAACTCGGGGGGACAAGAGACACGAGAAATGGAGACAAGACAGAAGCCTGATCAAGTCTCGTTTATTGGTGGCAGCGTAATGCCTTACATAGACCAGCAGGGGCGGAGGTTGGGCCAGGGCGATGACGGTGGCCCTGCGGTGGGCGTGGCCAGGTAGGTTTCGGTTTCTTCGGTCGGACGTCATGTTGCGCCTGCGCCGTCGGTTGGTAATTTTCCCGGGCGCGGAATGGTGCCTGCGCTGTAAGTTGATCATTTTCCCGGGCGCAGGAAGATGGGTGGTGAAGAACCCGGAAGAGCGCCATTTTGTACTGGCCTATGAGATATCAGTACAGGGAAGAAAGTAAATCTAGGGAGGAGGCATAGAGTAGAAACTTATAGAGCTCAGGCATCAGTTGTCAATTATTATCGCTATGGCCGGGCCACGCGGGGCTCCGGACAGTACTCTTGCCTCATGCCCTCTGAATATTATTAGTGGACCTAAGGCTCTCTCTCTAAGTTACAAAGAAGAAGGAGTAAACAGAAGCTATACAAAGTTATATGGAATAAGGGCCAGTACATTAGTAATGATAGCAGCTAACACCTATGTATCACATGCTGTGGGCTGTGCTCATTACATGTATTGGCACATGTATTGGCACATTTAATCTTTATCACAACTCAGTCAATAGACTGTGATGTGAATTTAACCTCTTATGTTGTGAAAAACACGGCATGATTTGACAGCCCCAGAAATTTATAATTTAGGGCACCATTATATTCTCCATTTTAGAGATAATGGCCTTGAAACACAGAGATAAAGCAATTCACCCATAGACAACTCGTCAGATTTATTCCCAAGCCATCTGCCTATAAGTCTGTGTTTTAACCATTGCGCCGTTCTTCCAGGTGGAAAGAAATTGAAAACATTGTGTCAGGAATAAGTGTGTACTTCATTGTCTTCTTGTGTCATATTTTTAGGGCCTTTGACTTTAAGTGGCAAGTTCTAGAACCTGAGAGGCAAAGAAACTCAAAACCGGCCTTGCTTCTGCCTAGCTCTGATCCATTTCCTACCCACAACCTGAGGAGCTCTTGTAAATAAATCTGTACCACCCCTTGCTTAAGAACCCACAGTGGTTCCCTATTGCTCATCAATGGATGGAATTCCAACTGTTTAAACTGACTTGCAAAAAGTTTTAATATTTGGTAATCTGTTTAACTTCTAAAATGCCAGTCTTTTCCTTGTCAACTTCCATTTCCATATTCTGCTGTTTTCACTTCCTGACACTCATCATCTCTCCTTTGGGCATCTGCTCACAGGGTTGTCACTGCCCAGATCTGCTCACATGCCCCTACTCTCTTCTTCCACCCCCTTCTCCTAGTTAATCCCACTTCTTCCTTTTTTCTTTTTTTTTTTTAATTCATGTCCCTTTTTTAAAGAAACCTACATTGACCAATCTTGCCTTGTACTGTATGTTCATTAGCACCCTTGCAATGTTCCCTTTTGTAGCCCTCAGCAAACTTGGCTGACATTGCTTATTTATTGTCTGTGTCATATACTATACATAGCTTCATAGGAGGGACTATACATACATAAACTATACATAGCTTCATAGAAGGGACTGTATATACATAAACTATACATAGTTTCATAGGAGGGACTATATATACATAAACTATGCATAGCTTTATAGGAGGGACTTCGTATTGTTTTTCACTGAGTCCTCCACAGCCTAGTACACAGTCTGTAAGCAAGAGTTGAACAAAAAACTGAAAACTGTCATTATTTAAGGCTTAAGTTAACAAAATTTCAACAGCTTCTTCCAAATCATGAACTCGAATTTTAGTAATAATTAGCATTATGTTTTCTTTTTTATTCTATCTCCTTTGGCAATTTGCAATGGTAGGAGTTATAGTGAATGTACACAGAGGAAAAAATAGTAGGAAAATAAATGGGGTGCTCCTGGACACTTAGGTGATGAAAAATATACAATTTTTAAAAATCAGGGTTAGATTTAACACATTCTGACTTGTTCAGATATTTTTTTGAAACCATACGCTTACCACCATATTTTTCTGCCATTTTCTTTTCTTTTCTATTTCAATTTTAGCAGACACCTACAGTTCACCTCCAATTTTAGGTATGGTACAAGAAATTTAACATATTTTTTCAGAAGCAAGAAAATTTATAATTTGCATTTTCACTGACTTTTAGCATAAAACTACATACCCATGAGACATCACCAACAAAAAAAAAAAAAAGAAAAAGAAAAGCAAAACCATATAGTCTGAGTTTGAATATGACTAGATGAAAATTAAAACTATATGTTTTAGGAGAACACCACAAAATGACCTAAATTCATCCTCAGTTTATAAAAAGTATGGAGCAGTATTACAGGGAATAATGAAGAAGGTAGATAAAAACAGTGCCAAAAAACTTACAAGTGTTTCCAAATATTTACACTTGCTTAGAGATTCTAGAAGAAATTACTGATTTAAGCATTAGGTAATGAATGAGCACTTTTAATAACAATGCAATACTGACACAAAGAGAAACAATCGGAAGACAGCTGCTTCTGTTCTGAAAAGCATGTGGAGTGTACACATTTGGCTTCAAAGGATAAAATGAAATTCTTGCTGGAAAAAAAAAAAAGAAAAGAAAAGAAGCAACAAGAGACACAGAGTGTTGGGTAGAAGACAAAGATGAAGATTGATGATCACTTTTATAACGGTGATGCCACAAAATATTGGGACCCTGGGAGCCATCCTCAACCCAAACCTATAAGGTTCGGCTATCCATCTCTCATTTTCCTATAAAATGTGCACATAATGTTTTAAAGCTCTAAAAATTACTCTGAGGCATAGAATAAATAAGCTGTACTGCTGTTATCTCTACATTTCCTAAGTGCCTTGTGTTATGAGAAGTAATAAAAGCTTACAGAGATATGGGAGGAATAGGAAACAGCAATAGAACAAGGCATATATCTCCCAACCCTTGTCAGGAGGAGTAAGCCTGTTTGGCCATCTGTAAAATGGGCTTGTGTAACTGAATGAATTTGTATGGTCCTGTTAAGATCAATCTATTCATTATGTAATAAATAATAATTTAATGAGCCCTTCTGTGAAACACAAATTATTTAAGGCTCTAATACACAATCCAGATGTTAGTGTCAAGGAGAAGATAACAATCAATTAATCATAAATAAATAAACACATGATTTAAGGAAAAAAGTAGTCTATATAATACAAACATAATAGAGTTATGTATTAAAAAGTAATTGGTTGAATAAGGAGATGGTGGATTTTAAAGAGAAATCTCAATTGAGTATCATTTGACCAAAATGTGAAGAATCACAAAGATATGACTATATTCAATTGTTGGGGAATACTGTTGTAAAAAGGAGGGGCATTATGCAAAACAGAATATAAAATAAGAAAGAACCTGGTGTAGGCCAGATGCGGTAACTCACTCCTGTAATCCCAGCACTTTGGGAGGCCGAAGCAGGTGGATCACCTGAGGTCGGGAGTTCGCCACCAGCCTGATCAACATGGAGAAACCCCATCTCCACTAAAAATATAAAATTAGCCAGGCGTGGTGGCAGGTGCCCGTAGTCTCGGCTACTTGGGAGGCTGAGGAAGGAGAATCACTTGAAACCGGGAGGTGGAGGTAGCAGTGAGCTGAGATAGCGCCATTGCACTCCAGCCTAGGCAACAAGAGTGAAACTCCATCTAAAAAAAAAAAAAAAAGAGAAAGAAAGAAAGAAAGAAAGAACGAACCTGGTGTATTCAAGAAAGCAAAAAGAGGCCAGTGGTGTGTACTGAATGAGGAAGAAAATGATAGGAAGTATGTTTAGCAAGATGCAAAGGACCATGCTACACAGACCTTTTCAAGCCACGGTAAGCAATGTGGTTATTACACTTCCTGTCTGGAGATGTCACTGGAAGGCTTGCAATGGCAGGTAGCAATTTGACTTCGGTTATTAAAATGCCGCTTTGGCCACTGTGTGGGAAATGGATGCCCCAAGCTAGCAGGAATAAAAGCAGACAGGACAATGAGCAGACAATTTTGGTGGTCCAGATGAGAGACCCTGGTGAAAAGCAGCACACAGCGAACAGTGAAGATAAAGTCTTATCATACTTGAGAATGATTCTTGACATAGAGAAGATCAAAATGGTTCATAAATTGCAGGTGGATTCGGTTAATGTTAGAAATCAAGGGTAACTATAACTTTGGGGGCCTGAGATGTGAAATATTAGGAACAAGCCAGTTTAAGGTAAAGAACAAGAATATTTCTGGTTGGCCATGTTTGGTTTGAAACCTCCGTCCAACATCTGGACAAAGTGGGAGCTTGAAACATAGCTGCTGTGGAGTGATCGGCATATACAAAGTTTGTAGAGATATGCACCGGATAAGAACCCTACAAAGAGGGAATGGAGAAGGCTTCAGGGGCCATGAGAGAGGCCTTCCAACCTATAGAAGTTGGGAAAAGAGAAAATAGCCTTCAAGGGAAAACAAGATCTAAATAAACATTCCCTAACTCTAGAACTGTTGGGAGGCAATCGTCTCTGATCTAAGTCTCAAATATTAAGAAGTGAATATTCATCTGGCTGCTATTGTGAATGAACAGCAAAGAGTATTGAACATATTAAAGTGAAAGAAGCATTTCTTTTTCTTCAATAAGCTCAATAACTGATGGGTGAGAAAAAAAGTTATTTTAAAACCATAGTGCTAAGTTCAATGTGAGATGCAGATCTGACATAGGGACTGAGATTACCCAGGGGAAGAGAGATTAGCTATTTGGAAAAAGGAGACAGAGAGTGCCTCTTGGATAAGGTATATAAACTAGGCAAGAGGTGCTCAGAAATAAACCCTAGGATACATGTCCTAGGTGAGATTAGGTCATGTGCCACATAACAATGTTTCAATGATGGATGGGCTGCATATAAGACAGTGGTCGCGTAAGATTGTAATAAAGTTGAAACATTCTTGTCACCTAGTGACATTGTAACCTTCTTACCCATAGCACATTACTCATGTGTTGGTGGTGGTGCTGGTGTAAACAAACCTACTGCAATGCCAGTTATATAAAAGTATGTACTATCTGGTTAATATGATGCTATGTTATATTACTTGATAATGATAATAACCAACTATGTTACTGATTTATGTATTTACTATCCTATACTTTTTATTTTTAATTTAGATTATACTACTTCTACTTACTTTTTTTTTTTTTTTAATTAACTATCCTCAGGCAGGTCCTGCAGGAGGTATCCAGAAGAAGGCATTGCTATCGTAGGAGATGACAGCTCCTCATGTACCACTGCCCATGAAGACCTTCAAGTGGGACAAGACACGAAGGTAGAAGACAATGAAATAAATGATCCTGAGCCTGTGTATTAGCATAATGTGAGTCTGTGTCTGAGTTTTTAATTAAAAAATTAAGTCAAAATTAATAAATACAATTTAAAAATAGAAAAAAGCCTATAGAATAAAGAAAATACTTTTGTCTATGTGTACAGTGTGTTTGTGTTTTAAGCTGATATTACAAGAGTCAAAAAGTTTTAAAGTTTAGAAAGTAAAAAAGTTCTGGTAAGCTAAGGTTAATGTATTATTGAATTATTATTATTAGTAGTAGTAGTATTATTATTGAGAAGGAGTTTTCCTCTTGTTACCCAGGCTGGAGTGAAGTGGCGTGATCTAGGCACACTGCAACCTCCACCTCCTGGGTTCAAGGGATTCTTCTGTCTCAGCCTCCTGAGTAGATGGGATTACAGGCGCCCGCCACCATGCCTGGCTAATTTTTGTATTTTTAGTAGAGATGGGGTTTCATCATATTGATCAGGCTGGTCTCAAACTCCTGACCTGAGATTATCTGCCCGCCTTGGCCTCCCGAAGTGCTGGGATTACAGGCGTGAGCCACGGCCTCCAGGCTATTGACTTTTTAAATAGAAATTTAGCATAGCCTAAGCGTATAGTGTTTACAAAGTCTATAGTAGTGTACAATAATTTGCTAGGGTTTCACATTCACTCACCACTCACTCACTGACTCACCAAAGCAACTTCCAGTCCTGTAAGCTCCATTCATGCTAAGTGCCCTAGCAGGTCTACCCTTTTTCTTTTCTTCTGTATTTTCACTGTACCTTGTTTATGCCCAGGTATGCCTAGATGTACAAATATCTATCATTGTCTGACAACTGCCTACGGTATTCAGTATCGTAACATACTGCACATGTTCATAGCCAAGAGCCCTAGGCTAGACCATATAGCCCAAGTGTGCTGTAGATTAAATTATCTAGATTTGTGTAAGTCACTCTGTAATGTTTGCACAATGGCAAAATTGCCTAACACATTTTCCAGAAGGTATCCCATTGTTGAGTGATGTATGTGGGTCAGGGTGTCTACGTGAGGATTCACATATTGAAGTATAACCTAAACTAGATGTCCTCTTGCCAATGATGTTATCTCCACCCCCGTCAGATGCTGAGACAAGCATCCTTCCTATTATCCCTGTTTGTGCAAAGATGTGTGCCTGCCTGTGAGTGTGTATGTGTGTTCAATAGTATGATTATTTTCCACTTAATTAAAAAGATCAAATATAAACATCTAGGCCATTCAAGCTGAAGCATCTCAGTTAAAATAACTCATCTCTCTGCTTTGGCTCACATTCTCTGTGCCCATCTCTCTGGATGGCCCAGTGGGTAAGGGCACAATGGTATTAGCTGCAGGCTTGTGTTATGGTGCCCTAATGCACTGCGTATCTGCCTAAGTCCCATGCTAAATCCTTCCAGAACCACCATTTCTTCATACCTGATAATTAACAGCTAAGGCATTTAATTCCATGCATCATAATTGGCTCTTGGGGCTGGGCACAGTGGCTCACACCTGTAACCCTGCACATGGAGAGGCTGAGATGGGAAGATTGCTTGAGCCCAGGAGTTTGACACCAGCCTGGAAAGCACTGGAAGATCTCATCTGTACAATTTTTTTTTTTTTTTTTTTTTTTGAGATGGAGTCTCGCTCTGTCGCCCAGGCTGGAGTGCAGTGGTGTGATCTCAGCTCACTGCAAGCTCTGCCTCCCGGGTTCACGCCATTCTCCTGCCTCAGCCTCCCGAGTAGCTGGGACTACAGGCGCCCGCCACCTCGCCCGGCTAACTTTTTGTATTTTTTAGTAGAGACGGGGTTTCACCCCCGGGTTAGCCAGGATGGTCTCGATCTCCTGACCTCGTGATCCGCCCATCTTGGCCTCCCAAAGTGCTGGGATTACAGGCTTGAGCCACCGCGCCCGGCCTTTTTTTTTTTTTTTTTAATTAGCCAGGTGTGATAACACATGCCTGTGGTCCCAGCTACTAGGGAGACATAGGCAGAAGAAAGACTTGGGTCTGACAGGTTGAGGCTGCAGTGAGCTGTGATTGCGCCATTGCACTCCAGCCTGAGTGACAGAGCAATACCCTATCTCAAACATCAAAATCAAAATAATTATTTATGGGAAATTATTATATGAAGTATTGTATGATTGAGAGAACTATTCATGTTATGCAGAAGGAATATGAGGCAAGAAGCAAAAATACATTGCTTTGTTTTCAAAATAAAAAGATGAGGTGATGATATAAGCGTACTGGGTTGCCATGGGAATCAAGAAAATTAAGTGAATACAAAGATGCAAAACTAGTGCACACCATGCACGAAGCATTCTTCCAGGCAGGCAACTCTTTTAGGTAGGAATTTCAGAGGACTGAAATTGAGACTGAGAGAGGTCAACTAAAGGACTCAGTCACACAGCCAGCAGTTGGTGAAGCCAGTCTCCCTGCGCCATGTCTGAAGGCTCAGCCTGTGCTCATCTTGCTGTCCAACACTGCCTCCCGGTGGTCTCCCTTACCCTCCACGTCAAATCCGTCACACACCTTACTGATTTTAGCTTCTGATTCTCTCTGGTTCACTCTACTTTTTTATTACTATTGCCCTAATTCAGCCCCTCAGCAGCAGCCAAACTGGCCTTCTCCAGAGTTCCTTCTTTATTTCACCTGCTACAAAAATATGTGCCTTTCACAATGTAGAACCTATAGTCCTGCCAGTTTGAATTTTTTTCAGTGACTTCCCACTCTTCATGAAGAATTTCAAAACACATTAGGCTAGTGACTAAGACAACACGCAGGTTATCTTTAGCCTAGCTTTTCAGCATTACATGGTACAAAGAAGCTAATCTCAACTAATGCCCCTACACACACATATCATGAGTCATTGGTAAGTTTGAATGCATTCTGGGTACCTCACTTAAGTGGTGGAGTCTAAGTATTATTAATAATACATTATTTTATTTTTTTCGTGCAATGACTATTTTTGTGCTTTCTTTGTTGTAGGATGCTTCAGCTATTCTTTTTTTTTTTTTTTTTCCGATGGAGCCTCGCCCTGTTGCCCAGGCTGGAGTGCAGTGGCGCCATCTCTGCTCACTGCAACCTCCGCCCCTGGGTTCAAGGGATTCTCCTGCCTCAGCCTCCTGAGTAGCTGGGATTACAAGCACGCATCACCATGCCCAGATACATTTTTTGTATCTTTAGCAGAGATGGGGTTTCACCATGCTGGCCAGGCTGGTCTCAAACTCCCGACGTCGTGATCCACCCGCCTCGGCCTCCCAGAGTGCTGGGATTACAGGCGTGAGCCACTGCGCCTTGCCTTTTTTTTTTTTTTTTTTTTTTTTTTAACACAGAGTTTCACTCTTGTTGCCCAGGCTGGAGTGCAATGATGCAATCTCGGCTCACTGCAACCTCCACCTCCCGGGTTCAAGCGATTCTCCTGCCTCAGCCCCGCAAGTAGCAGGGATTACAGGCACCCGCCACCATGCCCGGTTAATTTTTTTTGTATATCTAGTAAAGATGGGGTTTCATCGTGATCGCCACGCTGGTTTCGAACTCCTGATCTCAGGTGATCCACCCTCCTCGGCCTCCCAAAGTGCTGGGATTACAGGTGTGAGCCACCGCACCCGGCCAGGCATTCTTGAATATATTTAAATCTACATGATTTAAAAATCTATATTTAAATCTATGTATTTGCATGTATCTGTAAAGTGTTTATTGAAACTGGATTTAAGAAATGAATATAAATGCCAAATTATAGCAGTGTTTATGGATAAAATGGAAAATTTTTATGATTTATTGAAATGAAGACAGGAACAATAACCTGAATAATAACTCTAGGATAAGCAAATAATGTAGGATCTGGCACATTGCTCCCATGTTCCTGATGGAATGTAGTGTGGTGTACTGCCCGGCGTGGGGTGGGGAGGTACTGAACCTAGAATATGTTGTAAAATAGTAACTAGGGGATCTCTTATTACATGCTGTGACTTCTTCAGATTGAAACGGGAAGTTCTCATAACCTGGATATTTTGGAACCTCATGCACCATAGTGTCTGTAAAATGACATATTACTCTGAAATTCAAACTGGCCTGGAATTAAATTCTATCAGGCTCTCTATGATCTCCTGAAAACTGAAAAGGGATTAATAGCAGAGGCAGGATTTCCTGTTTACCATTTTACAACATACAGTCTTTATTTATGTCTTTGAATAGGTTTTTGTTTTTCTCACTGACTAAAATGCTCTGTGGAAAGCTAAATAATGGCCACAGTGGTGTTTAAGTTTAAATCTCCAGAAACTGTGAACACATTACCTTGCCTGGTAAGAGGGATTTGTAGATGTGATTATAAGTTGAGGATTTTGACGGGACGCAGTGGCTCACATCTGTAATCCCAGCACTTTGGGAGGCCAAGGAGGGTGGATCATGAGGTCAGGAGTTCAAGACAAGATGGACCAAAGTGGTAAAAGCCCGTCTTTACTAAAAACACAAAATTAACAGGGCGCAGTGGTGCATGCCTGTAATCCCAGCTACTCAGGAAGGCAGAGGCAGGAGAATCACTTGAACCTGGGATGCGGAGGTTGTGGTGAGCTGAGCTCGGGCGCCACTGCACTCCAGCCTGGGCAACATGAGCAAAACTCGGTCTCAAAAAACAAAACTAAACAAACAAACAAAAAAAGAAATCTATTTTTGCATAATAAGTAAGTTAGAAATCTGGTAGCACTTTTGTATATTTGAGCCAAAAATGTTACTGTTGTGATAAATGTTTATTCTCTACAAACATTGGCAATAACAGGAAAATCAGAGAGTGGCTGAAATTTTGCCAGGCGTAGCACTCATCGTGTTCACTGTTGATGAACTGTAGAGAACAATTAGTTTGAACTCTTTTTCAATCAGATTAATCACATAATACGGTTGAGCCAGGACATGTTGTTTGTCTAATTTGTTGAAAGCATTTGTAGCTGCCGATTTATGGACTCTTTGCTGTATTTGCTTCTCGAGAAAGCAGAGTGATGGTTTAGGTGGAACGTTCTGGGAGGCATGAACCGGTGTCAATCCAAATAAATCTCTCCAATGCAAAGCAAATGAATGGAATGAGCCATGTAGCTGACTCAGAGTTCTTTAAGTAATTGGGACATTCTCAAGTTTCCTGAAGCAGTTTTCTAAGGTCATTCCAAGCCTCCAATTTAGTCATCATCTCACTTTATTTTCAAAGTGTCAGTTTGGATGACACCTTCATTAAAACCATTATGGATTTAATAATGATGATAATTCCAGAAACTGACAGCTTAGTGGCATTAGGGAAAGATGGGCTTTTGCTAATTTATACATTTTGGTGTGCTGTCAAGATGGAAGGCTGCCCAATTCACTCTGCCCCAGCTCATTCCTGGCATCTTTTTCTTTAACATGATCAATGTCATAACCAGCCCCCGGTCAACTCAAGTATTAACAGCAACACCTTAGGCTACCGTGATCTTAGTTTCCTCACTGTCCTCACATCTACCAGTTTTCACTTTCCATCATTTCTAACTTAAAGATACCTTTCAATCCTTCTCCACTTCCGCTGCCACTAACTTCAGAAGAAGACATCAAGCCCTTCTAAAGAGGCATAGGCTGCCTGGCTTCCTGATGTTTCCAAAGTCACCTGTCAAAGTCACACTACTCACAAAAATAAGCAAAAAACAGTGAGACCACATTAAGGACACCCACAAATAATAAAAGCATAAGAGTGTACAAAAAGGTTTGGGACTTGTTTCAGAATTGACATATAACAATGGGACAAAATTAGAAGTTCAGAAACAATTCAGAGAGAGAATTTGTATTTCTTTATTAAATTTGAAGACTTTTTTTCCTGAAAGAGAAGAGGTAACATTTCAAATCTCAGAAATGGGATGGATTTATTAACAAATAATCCTAAGAAGACTGTTAAATTATTTGAAAAAAGAAAAAAAAAAACTCTGGTACTTCGTTCAAGTATCTACCAATGTAATTTCAAATTTAAAATATTACTAATAAAATTTTAAAAGCACTATGAAGAAAATAAGTAACTTTAACCAAAGGATGGAGAATGCCTCTCTAAGAATAATGCTATAGGGAAAAATCATAAAGAAAAGTATACCTAGATTTGATGAAATAAAACTATAAAATTGTCATACATTATAAAATATAAAATATTTAAAACCAATAGCAAATTAGGAAAAATGTATTTCAAACACATAGGAAAAATATAGAGTTAATATATTTAAATGATATTAATAAATCAGAAAAGCAATTCCCTAATAAAATGAGCAGAGAAGAAACACTCACACATACAGACATACTACACACACACTTAAAATTTCATGGAACAGAAATGTATGATAAAAATATTAACAAGTCTTTAACTAGTAAAAGCAAATAGCTCAATTTTTAAAAAAATAATGATTGTTTTTATTGCTTACCAAATTGGCGAGATTAAACATAAAATACCTAGTGCTGATTCAGATATACTGTTCCTCCCACTTAAATTAAAAATACTCTACATTGTAGATTTTTGAAGAAAAATCTAAATTTAAAAATCTATTTTGAAGTTTCTTCTAGAAATTGGCTACTACCTAGACCAACTCTGCATTGCTGTCTCAGAATATAAACAGCAAGATGAGCAGCTGAAGGTGTATAAATATTTTAACCCAAGTAACCTAGCACAGTGAGCCCTCTACAGTGAGCCTCCAGCTGTACCCAGTGCTGGGATGGCTCTAGAAAAAAAAAAAAAAAAATGCCCAACCCATCCAGAATGTAAAACTGGGGCTATGGAGGCCTTCACCTCCTGTCTCCTAGTCTCTCAGTTCAACAGGCTGCCCTTGCTTCTCCATGAGGCTGCCTTCATCATGCCACAATTAACTGTACAAGCAGAGCATGAGTGTGCTTTGATCACTAGTTGATCCCTAACACCAACCAGAATATCTGGCTCTTTAGATGTGTTAAAAAAAAAATGTGTAGTGATTTCATAAATAGTTTTGGCCATTCTTGAGCATATCTGTAAATAACTCAATTAGTTGAAAGATCAGGGCTCTTCAGAAGCATATTCACAGAAGCTGAAGTTCTCCTGAATGTAGTAAAGACACAATCATGACCACTATTCGAAGCCAATGCTTGAACCTGCTCAGACACTCTCTGTTGCCCACACCTGTGTGAGGACAAAAAGGGGTATTAAGAAAAGCATCCACAGAGTGTTTATCTTTTTCCAGAGCTAGGGAGCTCAAGTTAGAAAACTCTGTGGCAGCACCACCACTGAACAGTGTAAAAGGGCAGCCCCGGCATTATCTCTGTTGTTTGTAGAATGAATCTGTTCCTGAGTTTCTAGGGTCTACAATTGGCATTGTCTCCATGATACTCAGAAGATATGCAGCTGCAGGTTGCAGTTGCTGTTAGAAGTCAACATTGCAGATAAAATAAAATACAAATACAAAATTGTATCCTAGGAAGGACATTAAGAAGACTTTATTGAAATTTTCCTCCCTCTTTTAGTTAATATAAAAGAAACTAACAACCTTAGGTTGAATGTGTCTTGACTAAGGTCACAGAAAAAGCTCCTTCCTTCTGTCCCTCCTTCTTGTTTCTTTAACAAAAACTCCTTGTAGTAAAGAGAAGGATCATCAAAGTCCCAACCTCCTCAGAGCTGGTTGGTGGAGGCACTGAAGGAGGCCAAGGGGCTCAGACACTGACATAGATTTTTGATGTGTGAACAGGAACCAAATATTTTCTTCACACTTATGGCAGCTTATTATCTAGATATGGGTAGGACACTGTCTACATTCTAATTTTGGGTAATTGAGAGAGCGCACACTAGACCATTTTAGAGGAATCTCCTAAGTATTTCTAACTCTTATAATGTAAGCTCCAGTGGGAAAAATTATGACAAAAAGAGGAGAGAGAGAGAGATCACAACTCACCTTCAAGTTATTTAACCAGGAATCCAACATGTTCAGGAATGTTTGTAATAATATATGGAGCACAACCACCAGGGGCAAATTTTGATCACAGACAGAAAATCCACCTGAGAAAGAACTCATCCTGAGTTGGTTATTAAAAATGGAAATTATCTAACTCAAACTTCTGGCAGTTTATCACTGTGGACTCAAATTATGGATCCTCGGGAAAGTGGCTCACATTAGACATGAAAATACAAACTGCCCTTTCTCTAAAACTTCCAGGCACATAAGAAACATCAACCTCTAATTGCAGCACTAGGTTCCGGGATTTCATAATAATGGTAGAAGATGACAGTGGTTTGGACAGTTCTGGGACACACCTCTGAAGCACATGTCAGGCACTCTGCAGGAATTCTGAGATGTGTTGGTAATAACTGAGAATTGGCAGAAGAATCTTCTTTACCAGCACTCAAAAGGAAAGAATACTACATTAATTCATCTGATACTAGGATGCTGATTGGGACCTGGTTCCAAGTATGTTGTATAAACATGTGTCGACATGTCTTATTCTCATGTCAGTCCTTCCAATTTAACCTCCTGATTCCAAGTTAATGGAGATATCAGAACAAGACTAGTTTCTTTCCTTTCTTTCTTTTTCACATGGGTACCTGGAATGGTAACTGCATAGTCTTTCATCCAAACCATGATAGTTTTCAGAATGAAAAGGTAATCTGTGTAAAATTAAGTTAGAACAGTGTCTGTGAACTAGAACAGCTCAATCAAAGGGATATATGTAGTCATTCTGGAATTTGGCACTAGCAAGTTCTTAGAATTTCAAAGCAGACTCTGGCTGGTAGTCAGGCAGACACTTAAGGGGATATACCATGTTCATTTGTGTATTGAACCTAAGGCATATTCTTTAGCACAGTTTTGCAGAGAAGTCTACTCAGGGATATCAAATACTAACGTCAAAGTTCCTGTCACTAATAGTGTTGAATATTTTTATATTGCCCATTGTCACAGAAGGAGAGGTGGTTGGGAAAGCAGAAATGAAGAATACATGTATTTTCTGGACTGATATCATCTAATAGAATCCCAATCTCAACTATTCTAGTGTCTGTTGTTATGGTTAATTTTATGTGTTAATTGAGCCATGGATGCCCAGATATGTGGCTAAACATTGCTTCTGGATGTGTCTGTGAGGGTGTTGCTGAAAAAGATAAACATGTGAATTAGTGGTCCGACCCTCCCACCCAATTTGTTGAAAGCCTGAATAGAACAAAAATGTGGAAGAAAGTGAATTAACTCTGCCTGAACCGTTTGGACTGGAATATCAAACTTCTCTTGCCCTCAATACTCCCGATTCTCAGGTTTTCATGCTTGGACTGGAATCTACACCATTGGCTCTTGGCCTCTTAGGCCTTTGAACCCCCACTGCTAGCTTTCCTGCCTCTCCTCCTTGCAGAAGGTAGATCTTGAGTCTTTTTAACCTACATAATTCAATGAACAGACACTCTATAATAATCTCTTCCTAAATATCTGTCTCCATCTTTCTGTCTTTTTCTGTATATCTACATATCCTATTGGTTCTGTTTCTATGGGGCATCCTGACTACTACACTAATACACTTTTTTTTTTTTGTTTCAGGGTCCAAAGGTACCTGTGCAATCCTATTAAGCAATGCTACAGCTCTTTTGCTTGCATTTTCTCATTTAATGAACAAAACCATTCAACAAAATGTGTTTTCTTTTTGTTTTGGAATACTTCATATATTTTCTAGATGATATGTCTAATCCACATGTTTTCATTGACAATTGATAGTTATCAATCAGCAAAGAACCCAAGCATGAAGATGGCTATGAAAATCTGGTCCAGGAGCTGGTTTTTTGAAAAGATCAACAAAATTGGTAGACCACTAGCAAGACTAATAAAGAAGAAAAGACAGAAAAATCAAATAGATGCAATAAAACATGATAAAGGGGATATCACCACCGACCCCACAGAAATACAAACTACCATCAGAGAATACTATAAACACCTCTACACAAATCAACTAGAAAACCTAGAAGAAATGGATAATTTCCTGGACACTTACACTCTCCCAAGACTAAACCAGGAAGAAGTTGAATCCCTGAATACACCAATATCAGGGTCTGAAATTGAGGCAATAATTAATAGCCTACCAACCAAAAAAAGTCCAGGACCAGATGGAGTCACAGCCGAATTCTACCAGAGGTACAAGAAGGAGTTGGTACTGTTCCTTCTGAAACTATTCCAATCAATAGAAAAAGAGGGAATCTTCCCTAACTCATTTTACGAGGCCAACATCATCCTGATACCAAAGCCTGACAGAGATACAACAAAAAAAGAGAATTTTAGACCAATATCCCTGATGAACATCAATGCAAAAATCCTCAATAAAATACTGGCAAACCGAATCCAGCAGCATATCAAAAAGCTTATCCACCATGATCAAGTGGGCTACATCCCTGGGATGCAAGGCTGGTTCAACATACGCAAATAAATAAATGTAATCCAGCATATAAACAGAACCAAAGACAAAAACCACATGATTATCTCAATAGATGCAGAAAAGGCCTTTGACAAAATTCAACAGCCCTTCATGCTAAAAACTCTCCATAAATTCAGTATTGATGGAACGTATCTCAAAATAATAAGAGCTATTTATGACAAACCCACAGCCAATATCATACTGAATCGGCAAAAACTGGAAGCATTTCCTTTGAAAACTGCCACAAGACAGAGATGCCCTCTCTCACCACTCCTATTCAACGTAGTGTTGGAAGTTCTGGCTAGGACAATCAGGCAAGAGAAAGAAATAAAGGGTATTCAGTTAGGAAAAGAAGAAGTCAAATTGTCCCTGTTTGCAGATGACATGATTGTCTATTTAGAAAACTCCACTGTCTCAGCCCCAAATCTCCTCAAGCTGATAAACAACTTCAGTAAAGTCTGAGGATACAAAATCAATGTGCAAAAATCACAAGCATTCTTATACACCAGTAACAGACAAACAGAGAGCCAAATCATGAATGAACTCCCATTCACAATAACTTCAAAGAGAATAAAATACCTAGGAATACAACTTACCAGGGATGTAAAGGACCTCTTCAAGGAGAACTACAAACCACTGCTCAGTGAAATAAAAGAGGACACAAACAAATGGAAGAACATACCATGTTCATGGATAGGAAGAATCAATATCATGAAAATGGCCATAATGCCCAAGGTAATTTATAGATTCAATGCCCCATTAAGCTACCAATGACTTTCTTCACAGAATTGGAAAAAACTGCTTTAAAGTTCATATGGAACCAAAAAAGACCCCACATTGTCAAGACAATCCTAAGCCAAAAGAACAAAACTGGAGGCATCACGCTACCTGACTTCAAACTATACTACAAATCTACAGTAACCAAAACAGCATGGTCCTGGTACCAAAACAGAGATATAGACCAATGGAACAGAACAGAGCCCTCAGAAATAATACCACACATCTACAGCCATCTGTTCTTTGACAAACCTGACAAAAACAAGAAATGGAGAAAGGAGTCCCTATTTAACAAATGATGCTGGGAAAATTGGCTAGCCATAAATAGAAAGCTGAAACTGGATCCTTTCCTTACTCCTTATATGAAAATTAATTCAAGATGGATTAGAGACTTAAATGTTAGACCTAAAACCACAAAAACCCTAGAAGAAAACCTAGGTAATACCATTCAGGACATAGGCATTGGCAAGGACTTCATGACCAAAATACCAACAGCAATGGCAACAAAAGCCAAAATTGACAAATGGGGTCTAATTAAACTAAAAAGCTTCTGCACAGCAAAAGAAAATACTATCAGAGTGAACAGGCAACCTACAGAATGGGAGAAAATTTTTGCAATCTACTCATCTGACAAAGGGCTAATATCCAGAACCTATAAAGAACTCAATCAAATTTACAAGAAAAAAGCAAACAACCCCATCAAAAAGTGGGCAAAGGATATGAACAGACACTTCTCAAAAGAAGACATTCATACAGCCAGCAGACACATGAAAAAATGCTCATCATCACTGGCCATCAGAGAAATGCAAATCAAAACCACAATGAGATACCATCTCACACCAGTTAGAATGGCAATTAAAAAATCAGGAAACAACAGGTGCTGGAGAGGATGAGGAGAAATAGGAACACTTTTACACTGTTGGTGGGACTGTAAACTAGTTCAACCATTGTGGAAAACAGTGTGGCAATTCCTCAAGGATCTAGATCTAGAAATACCATTTGATCCAGCCATCACATTACTGGGGATATACCCAAAGGATTATAAGCCATGCTGCTATAAAGACACATGCACACGTATGTTTATTGCGGTACTATTCACAATAGCAAGGACTTGGAATCAACCTAAATGTCCATCAGTGACAGACTGGATTAAGAAAATGTGGCACATATACACCATGGAATACTATGCAGCCATAAAAAAGGATGAGTTTGTGTCCTTTGTAGGGACATGGATGCAGCTGGAAACCATCATTCTCAGCAAACTATTGCAAGAACAGAAAACCAAATACCACATGTTCTCAGTCATAGGTGGGAATTGAACAATGAGATCACTTGGACACAGGAAGGGGATCATCACATACCAGGTCCTATTGTGGGGAGGGGTAGGGAGGGATAGCATTAGGAGATATACCTAATGTAAATGACAAGTTAATGGGTGCAGCACACCAATAAGGCACATGTATACATATGTAACAAACCTGCACGTTGTGCACATGTACCCTAGAACTTAAAGTATAATGAAATAAAAACAAAAAGAAAGAAAATCTGGTTCTGTCAGTGCTAGTGGATCCAGTGGCACATGCTCATCAAGGAGAGAGTACAGGGAATAAGCTCTAAGATGGCATGATTTTTCCTGTCTGCCCTAAAAATATTAATCCTAACTTTTCATTATTTTGGTTGAGTGGTTAATGTATTTTAAGGGTGAGAGTTTAAGTGGGAGATAATTTTATAATGCATCATTGTTAGAAAGTGTTTCTTTGGAAATGCTTGTCTCATGTCAAAGGTAATTATCCTTTTTGAGACTTGATGCAGTTTGGCCCATGTTCTATGTTGCACACTGGCTTCAGTAGAATGAAGAGAACACCAATTTTTTCAGTAAAATAAACATACCTAGTTAGGAATTAGGTGGAATTTGAAAGTGAAATGCATGAAAACACCAAGTAAAATGACAAGCTATACCGTTCTTGTTGTATTTTTAAAAATTTTTCAGTTATGTTGGGATGGAGAAGAACAAGCCACACAGTTTAACTTGTCTGTCTAAATGACTATTTGCCTTTCTCTCCTTTTTCTTCTAAAAAATACCCCTTTTAGTATCCCAATGAAATATGAATTTAAGTCCCACCCACTTTGAAAATGGAAGTATTAGCCTTTTTTAAAGAAAAAATATTTCTTGCAAGTTTTCTTCACTGATTAAATATGTGCTTTGGGTCTACAAACATGGATCCAATTCCAAGTTGATCCCTTGAATCTGTGTGTCCTCATCAATTTCCCTTAACCTCTCTGGGCTTTGATTTCTTCAGCAGTTAAGTGGTGAGAGTGTTTACCATGGTCATCTTCTTGTGAATTTGTTTTTACATGACATATATAAAATACATATCAACATGTGTGACACCAAGTAGATGATCAGAAATTTGATATAAAAGGCTACTCTGATACTAATACTGACCCTAGTAAAATCAATATTTCCTACTGGAGTGCCCAGGGACATTGTGTATCAATTTATCAAAGTTCTCAGTGAAAATGAAGATTCCTTGGTCTGACACTACACTGACAAAGCATACGCTTGCAGGCGACAAGGCACAGAAATCTTCAGTTTAACAAGATCTGTGTGTCTTTTTTATACACATAATCATTTTAAGAAGACTTGTTCTAGCTTTCCATAGTAATCCGGACTTCATCACTTTTTTTTTTTAAACTTCTAGTGTTTTTTTAAATGTTTATTTATAATTCAATCTTTCAAATCTTTTATTTAGACTTCCATTAAAATGAACATTACATAAAGTTTTATAGAAAAACAGAAAAAAAGCAACCATCCCAGCTGGGGAATGCAGCCAAAAATGTTATGTTTTCAGTCATCACAAATATGTTATCAAGGAAAACTACAGCAATGAAGCAATTATACAAAAAAACTAATGGAAAACATACCAATTATCTAAATTGCTCAGGTGAGAGAATTTTTTTCTTTCTGTTTAATTTTACTTTCTTTAATTAACTGACTAATGGGCAGAAACCCTAACCTTGGTTTATCACATGATGTTAAAATCAAAGTTTTGTCTAACACAAATACCAAAATGAAATACTAGACAAATGCGACTTTGTTTTTCAAGCTAAATTTTTGAGAACTAGTTAGATGCATAAATGCTTTTCCCATAGAAAGAGTGTCAAAGTGTTGAGGATTGAATATGACAGATTTTTAAAATTGTGTTTTATTTCAATTCTTACATAGCTTGATGAGGATATGATTGACATACAATAAGCAATGCATATTTAAAGCGTACCATTTGATCAAATTTAAAATGTATCCATGCCTGTAAGACCACTTTCATAATTAATATTTTTAATATATTCATTAACTCTAAGAATTTCCATCTGCTATTTTATAATACATCCCTCGTTCCTTAAGCCCTTTCCTCCCATCCCTAGGCAACTGTTGATCTTTCTCTTTCACTATAAATTAATTTGTATTTTCTTTTTCTTTTTTATTTTGTATTTGGTAAATGGAGAGATGAGTTTTAAAGAATCATTTTTGGGGCAGAGCTCTACTGTAAGTGCTGACCACCCACCATAGAGAGAGAGGTACTACTTTTCTCCCAAGTCAAGTTAAGGAGACAAGGATTTTACTGCATGCCTTCTGTAGGCAGGGGGTCATGGACTTCCGGTGTTTGAGTCACTCTGGTGAGAGCCAACAGGTAAGAGGCTGAATAGAGCAGCTGAAGAAAGGGCTGGGTTTAGGAAGAAAGCATGGTACCAAACTTTCAAAGCTAAAATGTTTCACAAGTATTCCCCCATGGGCCAGATACAGACAGCATAATCTAAAGAAATTCTTTACAAGAGACTCCCTTAGAAGGAAGAGGCACCTGAGCAGGGAAGCTAGAGTAGAGTCTTGCACGCTTAGGGACTATGAGAGAGTCAATAACAGCCAGCCTAAAGAGGGATGCTTTCTCATGCCAAGAAAAATAGAGAGAAGCATCTGAGGGATTCTGCCCCTGGGGTTTCATATGGTTTGGCTCTGTGTCCCCACCCAAATCTCATCTTGAACTGTATTGTACTCCCATAATTCCCATGTGTTGTGGGAGGGACCAGTGGGAGATGATTGAATCGTAGGGGCGGGACTTTCCCCTGCTTTTCTCGTGATAGTGAATGGGTCTCACAACATCTGATGGTTTTAAAAATGGGAGTTTCTACTTTGGGAGGCCAAGACAGGCAGATCATGAGGTCAGGAGATCGAGACCATCCTGGCTAACATGGTGAAACCCCGTCTCTACTAAAAATACAAAAAATTAGCCAGGTGCAGTGGTGGGCGCCTGTAGTCCCAGCTACACGGGAGGCTGAGGCAGGAGAATGGCATAAACCCGGGAGGCAGAGCTTGCAGTGAGCCAAGATTGCGCCACGCACTCCAGCCTGGGCGACAGAGTGAGACTCTGTCTCAAAATAAATAAATAAATTAATTAATTAATTAATTAATTTAAAAAATGGGAGTTTCTCTGCACAAGCTCTCTTTTTTGCCTGCTGCCATCCACGTAACATGTGATTTGCTCCTTCTTGCCTTCTGCCATGATTGTGAGGCCTCCCCAGCCATGTGGAACTGTAAGTCCAATAAACCTCTTTCTTTTGTAAGTTGTCCAGTCTCTGGAATGTCTTTTTTAGCAGTGTGAAAATGGACTAGTACAGGCTTCAGTCTTAAATATCTGCCACATGCAGAGTTTTGCCAATTCTAGATCACCACTGAAGCGTCAGCCACATGGAAACGTGCAAGTCCCCCTTCTTTGTTTTGTTTCCCTCGTTTAACCCAGGAGGAGCCTTTATTAATTTCCTGTTCCTGCTGTAACAAATTAGCAGCACACAGTTAGTTGCCTAAGTGTGATTAACATACAATAAAAATGCATAGTTAAAGCATAACATTTGATCACATTTAAAGTGTATCTATGTTTGTAAGACCACTTCTATAATTAAGGTATTTAATGTATTCATTAATTCTACAAATTTCCTTTTGCCATTTTATACTACATCTCTCCTTCCTTATGCTCTTCCCTCCCATCCCTAGGCAACTGTTGATCCTTCTGCTGTCACTGTCCATTAGTTTGCCATATATATATATATGCCTGTATATGTGTGTGTGTGTATATAGGTATATATATAGGCATATATATGTGTATGTGTATATATATCCTTTTACCATATATATACACCATATATATACACACACACCATATATATACCATACCATATATACATATATAGTAAAAGGAGAGATTACTTTCAAAGAATCATTTTGGAGGTAGAGCTCTACTGTGAGTGCTTCTGGAGGTCAGAAGCCTGAAATGGGTCTCACTGGATTCAAATGAGCATTGGCAGGGCTGATTTCCTTTGGGAGATTTTAACAGATGATCTGGTTCTTTGTCTTTTCTAGGTAGTAGAAGGCACTCACACTCCTTGGAGTGGCCACATTTTCCATCATGAAAGCCAACAATGCCAGGCCAAGTCTTTCCTGAATTCTCTCTAGAAGGTAGCTATGATCACTACTATACCACCAATGCTCAGGTTATCTCTCTGGTTCTTCCTCTTCTCCTTCTATCTTCCACTTATAAAAGCCCGTGTGACTACCTTGTTTCCACACAAGTAATTCAGGATAATCTCTTTATTTTAAGGTCATAGAATTAACAACTTTAATCCTCCTTCTCTATGTAACTTACATTATCACAGGTTCTGAACAGTAAGACATGGACGTCTTTGGGGGTCAATGATTCTGCCTACCACAGGATCAAATACTGGACTGAGGTCACCAAAATGAGAAAAAGGAAGTCAAAGTTCTGAATTAGAGTGGAGAAAGTCTTGACTGCAAATTAAATTCTGAGTACTGAATATTATATAGTCCTAAATATTGGCAAGCTGTTTTCTTTTTTTTAAATGAGTGATCATCATGGAGCTATCCAAAATTTCATCCAGGGCACTGGAAAAATTAAACTCATGACCAGATGTAAAGAAATAATGGGAGACAAAAATTATAAAGTTATTCTGCAATCATATCTCACCACTTGTGTATGTGATATATAATAGTTACATGTATATTTCCCATGACCCCATACAAAGTAAAATAAGACCCTAACTGAATTAGCAAAAGACAGGTATCTATCACCGTTTGAAAACTGACAACATGTGGGCACACAGATGTGTTCTATCTGAAGGTATACAACATTTCCTTATTTATATATTTCTTTACTTATTTACTGTAACTTTTACTGATAAAGCATAGTTGTACATATTTTTGGAGTATATGAAATACTTTGATACATGTGCACAATTTGTAATGATCAAGTCAGTGTAATTTATCTTTTCTTTGTGTTAGGAACATTGCAATTCTTCTAACTATTTTGAAATATACAAAAAAAAATTGTTAGCTATAATTTGCCTACTGTATTACCTAATGCTAGAATACATTGCTTATATCAAATTATATTTTATACAAATTTATCAACTCCTCTTCATACCTCTTCCTCTTTCCTTTCCCAGCTGCTGGTAACCATCCTTCTACTCCCTACCTCATGACATCCACATTATTAGTTTCCACATGTGAGCAAAAACAGGAGATATTTGTCTTTCTGTGCCTGGTTAATTTCACTTAACATAATGACCTCCAGTTTCATTCATGCTGCCTCAAATGAAAAGATTTATTCTTTATTGTTGAATAACAAAATGTTGTGTACATATACCAGAATTTCTTTGCCCATTCATCCATTATGGACTCTTAGCTTGATTTCATATCTTGCCTATTATGAATAGTGCAGCAATACACATGGAAGTGCAGATATATCTTTGATGTACTAATTTCCTTTCTTTTGGACATGTACCTAGCAGTGGGATTGCTGGATCGTGTGGCGCTATTTATTTTATTTGTTTGAGAAATCGCCTTAGTTTTTCCTGTAAAGGCAGTAGTACCTTTCATTCTCACCAAAGGTGTACGAGCAATCCCCTTTCTCCACATACTCTCCAGTATTTGTCATTTTTTTGTCTTTTTTGGTAATATTTTTTTCCAACCAGGGTGAGATAATATCTCATTGTGGTTTTAATTTACATTTCCCTGATTATTAGTGTTGCATTTTTGTATACTTATTGGCCATTTTTATGTCTTCTTTGGAGAAGTGTCTATTCAGTCTATTCAGTTCTGTAGCCCATTTTTAATCAGAATATATATATATAACTATTGAGTTATTTGAGTTCCTTATACCTTCTGGTTATTAACCCCTTGCCAGATGCATAGTTTGCAAATATTTTCTCCCATTCTGTAGCTTGTCCTTTTACTTAGTTAACTGCTTTCTTTAATGTGGAGAAGTTTTTTAGCTTGATGTAATCCCATTTATGTACTTTTCCTTTTGTTGCCTGTTTTTTTGAAGTCTTAGCCAGAAAATATTTTCTCAGTCTAATATTTTATAACACTTCCCTAATGCTTTATTCCAGTAGTTTCATAGCCATAGGTCTTATATGTAAGTCTTTAACCCACTTTAATTTGATTTTTGTGAATGGTGAAAGATGGGGATTTAGCTTCATATTTCTACATATTGACATCCAGTTTTCTCAGCACCATTTGTTAAAGATACTGCCCTTTCCACTATGTAGGTTTTTGGACTCTTTCTCAAAAATGAGTTAGCTGTAATTGTGTGGATTCATTCCTGGGTTCTCCGTTCTGTTCCATTTGCCTATGTGTCTATTTTTATGCCAATACCTTACCATTTTGTTATTGCAGCTTTGTAGTATAAAGTCAGGTAATATGATGCCTTCAGCTTTTTCTTTTTTGTAACTTTTATTAGATTCAGGGTACGTGTGAAGGTTTGTTATGAAGGTAAGAAACTCCTGTCACTGGGTTTATTGTACAGATTATTTCATCACTGAGGTAGTAAACCCAGTACCCAATAGTTATCTTTCCTGCTCCTCTCTCTCCTCCCACCCTCCACCCTCAAGTAGACCCCAGTGTGTGTTGTTTCCCCATGCTGTGTCCATGTGTTCTCATCATTTAGAAGTGAGAACATGTGGTATTTGATTTCTTTTGTTCCTGCGTTGGTTTGCTAAGGATAGAGGTCTGCAGCTCCATCAATCTTCCTGCAATAGACATGATCTTCTTTTTTTTTAACCACATAGTATTCCATGGTGTATACGTACAACATTTTCTTTATCCAGTCTGTCACTGATGGACATTTAGGTTGATTTCATGTCTTCGCTATTGTGAATAGTGCTGCAATGAACATTCATGTGCATGCGTCTTCATAATAGAATGATTTCTATTCTTCTGGCTATGTACCCAGGGTTGAACAGTAGTTCTGCTTTTAGCTATGGGAAGAATCACCATACTGCTTTCCATGATAGCTGAACTAATTTACACTCCCATCAACAATGTGTAAGTGCCCCATTTCCTCTGCAATCTCATCAGTATCTGTTATTTTTTTATTTCTGACTGCTGTGAGATGGTATCTCATTGTGGTTTTGATTTATATGTCTCTAATAAGCAGTAATATTGAGATTTTATTCCATATACTCACTGGCCACATGTATGTCTTCTTTTAAAAACTGTCTGTTCATATCCTTTGACCACTTTTTAATGGGATTGTTTGCTTTTCTCTTGTAAATTTTTTAAGTTTCTTATTTTTGCTAGATATTAGATCTTTGTCAGATGCATACTTTGCAAATATTTTCTCCCATTCTGTAGATTATCTGTTTACTCTGTTGATAGTTTCTTTTGTGTTTACTCTGTTGATAATTTATTTTGGTGTGAAGAAGCTCTTAAGTTTAATTAGATCCCACTTTTCAATATTTAGTTTTGTTACAATTGTTTTTGGTGTCTTTGTCATTAAATCTTTGCCTGTTCCTGTGTTCAGGATGGTATTGCCTAGGTTGTCTTCCAGGGTTTTTATAGCTTTCGATTTTACATTTAAGTTTTTAATCATTCTTAAATTGATTTTTGTGTATTGTGTAAGGAAGGAGTCCAGCTTCAATTTTCTTCATATGGCTAACCAGTTATCCCAGCACCATTTACTGAATAGGGAGTCTTTTCCTCAATGCTTGCTTTTGTTAACTTTGTCAAAGATCAAAGGGTCATAGGTATGCAGCCTTAATTCTGGACTCTCTATTCTGTTCCATTGATCTATGTGTCTGTTTTTGTGTCAGTACCATGCTGTTTTGATTACTGTACCCCTGTAGTATAGTTTGAAGTCAGATAATGTGATGCCTCCAGCTTCATTCTTTTTGCTTAGGATTGCCTTGGCTATTAGGAACCTTTTTATGGTTTCCTGTGAATTTTAAAATCATATTTTTCTCGTTATGTGAAGAATGTCATTGGTAGTTTGATAGAAATAGCATTGAAACTGTAAATTATTTTGGGCAGAGCAGTATGGTCATTTTAATGATGTTGATCCTTCCTATTCATGAGCCTGGGATATTTTCCCATTTGTTTGAGTCTTCTCCAATTTCTTTGAGCAGTGTTTTATAATTCTCATTCTGGAGATCTTTCACCTCCCTCATTAGCTGTACCCCTAGGTATTTTATTCTTTTTTTGGCAATTGTGAACGAGATTGCATTCCTGATTTGGTTTTTAGCTTGGTTGTCATTGCTGTATATGAATGCTAGTGTTTTTGTACATTGATTTTGTATCTTAAAACTTTGCTGAAGTTATTTATCAGCTGAAGGAGCTTTTGCACCAAGACAGGCTTTCTAGATATGGAATCATGTCATCTGCAGAGGTAGTTTGATCTCCTCTCTTCTTATTTGGATGTCTTTACTTCTTTCTCTTTTCTAATTGCCTGGCTAGCACTTCAAATATTGTGTTGACCAGGAGTGGCAGCTTTGTGTTTTGTGCTCAGGATTGCTTTAGTTATTTAGAATCTTTCTTGTTCTATACGACTTTTCTGATTTTTTATTTCTGTGAATACTGTCACTGGCATTTTTATAGCAACTACATTGAATGCCTAGATTTTTTGGGGGAGTATAGATACTTTAACAATATTAATTTTTTCCAATCAGTGAACATGGTATAGCTTTATTCCAATGTGCTCAGAGAAGATGCTTGATATTATTTCAATTCTTGAATGTTTTAAGACCTGTTTTGTGGCCTAGAATATAATCTATCCTTGAGAATAATCCGTGTACTGAAGAAAAGAATGTGTATTCTGTAGCTGTTAGATGAAATACTTGGTAAATATCTATTAAATCTATTTGGTCTATAGTTCAGATTAAGTCCAATCTTCTTTGTTGATTTTCTGTCTAGAAGATCTGTTCAATGCTGAAAGTGGGGATGTTAAAGTCTTCAACTATTCCTGAAGCCTATCTCTCTCTTTAGCTGTAATAATATTTTCTTTATGTATATGGGTGCCCCAGTGTTGGGTGTGTGTATATTTAAAATTGTTATATCCTCCTGTTGAATTGACCCCTTTATCATTATATAGTGACCTTCTTTGTCTCTTCTGATAGATTTTGTTTTGAAATCTGTTTTGTCTGATATGAGTGTAGCTACTCCTGCTTTTATTGGTTTCAATTGGTATAAAATATCTCTTTCCATCCTTTTTTTTTTCAGTCTATGTGTGTATTTTTAGGTGAAGTATGTTTCTTGTCAACAACAGATCAATGGTTCTTGCTGTTTCATCCATTCAGCCACTCTATGTCTTTGGATTGGAGCATTTAGTGCATTTACATTCAGTGTTATTATTCATAATTAAGGACATGGGGAGTCCTATTTTGTTGACGTACCTATTTATTGCTATAATTTTCCCTCTAAGTACCACTTTTATCCCATAGATTTTGTTATGGTGTGTTTCCATTTGTATTTATTTCAAGACATTTTTCAAATTTGCTTCTTAATTTCTTCATTGATTCATTGGTTGTTCAGAAGCATTTTGTTTAATTTCCATTTATTTGTATATTTTCCAAAGTGTCTCTGGTGACTGATTTCTTGTTTTACTGAGTGTTGTCAGAATAGACAATAATATGATTTCAAACTTTGTGTATTTTTTGTGACTTCTTTTGTCACCTAACATGGTCTGTCCTGAAGAATATTCCAAGTGCCTGATGAGAAAAATGTGTATTCTGTAGCAGTTGAATGTAGCATTTTGTAAAGGTCTGTTAGGGCCATTTGGTCTACAGTAGAGTTAAAGTCCAATATTTCTTCATTGAGTTTCTATCTGGATAATCTGTTCATTGTCAAATATGAGGTATTGAAGTGTTCTATTATTATATTGCAGTCTATCTCTCCCTTTAGATTTATTAATATTTGCTTCATATACTTTGTTTGGGTCTTAGTTGCATATATATCTAATATAGTTATGTCTTATTGCTAAATTGATACCTTTATCATTATATAATAACCTTTGTCTCTTTTCATAGTTTTTCAATCAGAGTTTATTTTATCTAAGTATAGCTATTCCTGCTCTTTTTGGGCTAATATACATGGAATATCTTTTTCTGTCTTTTCACTTTTAGTCCATGTGTCTTTATAGCTGAGGCAGCATACAGCTGAGTATTGTTTTTTAATTCTTTAAGCCACTCTGTGTTTTAGTTGTACAATTTAATCAATTTACTTTCAGTGTTGTTATTGATAGGTGAGATGTTAGTATTTTCATATTGTTACTTATTTACAAGTTATTGTGTAACTCCTCTGTTTCTTCATTCCTTACTGTCTTCTTTTATGCTTAAGTGATTTTCTCTGGTAGTAGTTTTGATTTGTTGCTTTTTATTTTTAGTATATCTTTTATAGGTTTCACTTTGTAGTTACCATGAGGCTTACAAAAATAGTCTATATTTATAACAAGTATTTAAATGTCATACCCACTTAACTTTCATTACAAAAATGTTAAAATGTAAAGCACAAAACAAAACTACACAATAACTTTCTTCTCTCCCCAGATTTAAAATTTTTTATATTCCTATTTACACTTTTGTATTCACCATCTCCTTAATAAAAGGTTGTGTTATTATAATGCTTAGCAGTCTTATCTTTTAGTCTTCCTATTTAATATGTAAGTCATTTAAAGGCCATGATTATAACATTATTGTAACATCACATTAGTGTTCAATAATTTTTGTTTGAAGAAATTTCTTTAACATTTTTTTTGTAGGACCAGTCTGACAACAATAAATTCCCCAGCTTTTATTTGTCTGGGAAAGTCTTTCTCTCTCTTTCATTTCTGATGAATAACATTTTTGGGTACAGTATTCTTAGTTGATATATTTCTGTCCTCAGCACTCAGAATATATTATCCCACTCCCTCTTGAAAAACCTGTTGCCAGGTGTTTTGAATCTCCCTTACATGTTATTTGCTTCTTTTATCACTGTCTTCAGGATCCTTTCTTTGTCATTGACCTTTGTGAATTGTGTTATATTATGTCATGCAGTATTCTTATCTGGGTTGAATCTGGTGACATGTGAAGTTCCTGTTTCTGGATATTCATATCTTTCTTCAGATTCAGAAAGTTTTCCATTATTACTTATTTGAATAAATTTTCTAGCCCTCCATCTTTCTCAATTATCTCTTTAACTTCAACAGACCAAATATGTGCAATTTTGATGTTATCCCATAGATCCCATGAACTTTGCTTATTCTTTTTCACTCTTTTTTTTCTTTACTCTTCTCTGTGTATTTTCAAATTGTCTGTCTTTGAACTCACTGATTCTTTTTTGTGTTTGATCAGTTCTGCTTTTGATATTTTCCATTACATTTTTTTATTTAATTGATTGTATTTGTCAGCTCCAGGATTTCTGTTTTTTTTTTTTAATTATTTCAATCTCAGTTAAATTTATCTGATAAATATCTGAATCAATTCTTTATATTTTATTGACATTTACTAAGCTTCCTTAAAATAGCTACTTTGAATTATTTGTCTGAGAAATCATACATCTCCATTAATTTAGAGTTAGCTCCTGGTACCTTATTTTGTTCACTTGATAAAGTCATATTTCCCTGAACTTTTCTGATGCTCGTGGGAGTGTGATGATGTCTGCTCATTGATGAATTGCTTTAGTTTTCACAATCTGGCTTTTTTTGTGCCTTTCCTTCTCCAGAGGGCCTTCCAGCAATACTAAGCCTACTGATTATTGTGCTCCCTGAGCTTGTGATCATCACAGCCATCTTAGTACTACAGGACACTTTAAGCCCAGGGTTGTTGTGAGTGTCACAAGGCTTCCAAGGTATGTGACTTTCCATCCCAGATGGACATGGGAAAGACATGAAGAGGGTATTGGAGCTGTGTGTGAATGCTGGAGAGGGACCTGAGTCGAGAAGACTGTTGTAGTGGCCAAGCAGGTCTCTGCACAGTAACGAACATTTTAAAATTGGAGATCTCATTAAAGAATGACCAGTATTCTGACTTATCTTCACAATCAAAGATCTGGAGAAAGTGGTATCTAATGTCTGCCACTTGGCAGATATTTCTGGAGGAAGACTGAAATCCATTTAGCTTCACCAACTGCCTGAATTTTGAATGAAGTGTTCTAAAATTTTATAAAATATATGTAGAATTGATGGCATAGCTACTTTTTATCACATAAACATGCACCCTTCCCCAAATAAAGCTCATATCTAGGCTATCATGAGAAAAATAATTTTATAAAGCTTTTAAAATCATTCATAATCATTTATATATTTTACAAAAAGAAAACAGGAGAGCTAGAGATAATGTGTTATTTAAAATTACCTAGCAAGTTAATGTATGAAACGACATTTCTGGAGTCTGCATGACCTACTACCCTGTAAACTGTTTTACATGATAAAAATAAGGCTGGAATACTAACAGTAAAAGAGGTGGTGATCCCAGTGAGACACTGACATAAATAAAAATAAGGGAGAAGTGGGTTCTTTAAATGAAAGTGTAGTTTATATTTACTATTATGCTAAGCCTGGGGTTTAGCTTTAAAGTACTGTACCACAGTGCTATTTGTTATTATTCATGATACAGTCCCATAACCTTTAGAGTTTATAAATTATGTTTCCATATGTGACCTTACTTGACTCTCCATAACTCAGTGAGATGCACTTTATTAATCCTCATTTCACAGATGATGGAAAAACAAAGCTGAAAACCTAAAGGATTTTTGGAAATAAGTAACTCACTTTAAATGTGAGAAGGAGTATATCAGAGAAGTGAATCACGCCAAGGAAATGAAGAGACACAAGTGGTGGAATCTGCACTACAACCCCAGCACACCTTCTAAGTCTGAATCTCAGCCCATGTATTACCTGCTACAATTGTCTCTCTAATGGTATTGAATTAATCAAGGGGTCCATTTTACAATAGGCAAAAATATAGATCAAAATATCCATTCATGATTTGCAGTGTACTTACCACTTGCTGATCATTGTGCTTGTCTTACATCATCTTTCTAATCCTCAGTTCTGCTTTATAATGTAAGATTCATGGTTGTCTTTTTATACATAAGTCAAAAGAAGACTCCAGAATTATGCATTTAGTGTCAGACTCAGAGCTTGGATACTGATCTATCTGAATTTAAAGCTTATGGTCAGAGTCAGCTGCCAGTTTTGAGTTATATCTCCCTTAAAGAAAAACATTTGTCAACCACCTACCAGGATGTGGTCAGGGCAATTTTATGAACAGTCTTCATCAGGAGTGATTTCTTGCTTGTCTTTTCAGCCTCTACTGCACAGTTATTGTAGAAGATGTTCTGGTGATCCTTGAAGAACCTTCCTCTCTTTTCATGACCAAGACTCAAATTCTCCCAGCTTCCAGGACTGTAGTCTCTTGATGACTTATAGCTGAGTCTGTCCCTGGAATCCACCTTCTGCAGAAGGGAGTTGCATCACCCAAATGTACACTCCTTGCACAGAAGCAAGCTGCAGCCAATGTCTAGTTGATACAAAGGTAAAATGGCCCAGGATACATATGTCATTTAAGGCCATCTCAAGGGCCTATTCCAACCCCAGAACTCTGTATGTGACCAGCTGAGCCCTTTGTTGTAGCTATATCACGTTTCAATGCCTCTAAACCGTTCTACTTCTCTCACTACTTAGTGGCATGATTCCTGAGAGCACTTCCTAATGAACTTCTCACACGCACATTTTCAATTTAGAGTCTATTCCATAGGGAACATGACCTAAGAGACTTTGAAATGTGAGTGGACTAAAGAAACTGAATCTAAATGGGATTTTGGAGCTGCATTACTTGTTGACTGGCTGCCATAAAGGCCCTTCCCGTTGGTGGTGGTTGGATTACTAACAGGCTCTTGCAGGCTGTAACATTGCAAACACAAAAATTTTCAGGCTATAACGTGGAATGAGAACCAGTAGAAGGGAATACAGTCTTTTCTGCAATATCTCAGGTATTTGAATTCAGTGAAGAAAAGTAATTGTAAGAAAAATGGACTGAATGACTCTTACTAAGTGCTTTGAAAGTGTTGAAACAAGTCAGTAAAAGGCTTATGGTCGTTAATCAATAATTCAAGAAAATATGTGGAAAACAGACAGCTTCCTTGGCACCATACAAAGAGATTCACCTCTCTTGGAGTTAGAGCACATGTATGTAAAGACTGGGATAAAATGTAATTATAAAGGTAATGGAACCCTGAGAAGGTTGAATTTTCAGTCCCCTGTAAGGCTGCTATGCCAAGGTCAGAGGCCTGATGAGGAAGAAGAAATGTGACTTAGAGACTAGATAGAGAGATATCTGGATGATAGCACTCAGAAACCTTGAATATTAAGATTCTTCTGAACACTCTGCATGGATGCAGGCTAGTGATGCTCCTTTACTTAGAAACAATACAGAGACATTTGACCTACATGACAGCACACGTGCCCCTTCAGGATTTACTTTCATTTCTCCACCTAATGCCCAGCAAATAACTAGAACTCCACTCACTCTGACCAAAAGTGCTGGGTCTGTAAAGGGAGAAATGAAGCTCCTGTTGAACGTACTTCAAAATCCAAGCAACATGGACCTGTGGCAGCTGGGTGAGTGTGCTTTCAGACTGGATCCTTAATATGCAAAAGTGAGTAGGAGCAGAACATAAAGTTGAGTGAGTGAGTTTATCAACATGAGAGCACTCTCAGGACAAAGGGAATTTTATACCCTGGCAAAGTTCTTGGAGGTGGTATGATCACATGGCTAGGATATCATGAAGACTTGGGGAAAGTGATGGTCCATACTAAATAAAGTGCAAACTCCAAATCTGCTATGGCAGACCATAGAAAGAGGGATGGATCAAAAGACGTAGTAATGCTGGAGTGGGTATTCTTTATAAGGTCAGAAACCCAGCAGTCAATTCTCCTCTGAAGAAAGGCCCTGAAGATATTGTTTACCAATGCAATGTCAATATGCTGGTGAGGGGGGCACCAACGTCACTGGGAAGCTTATAGGTGGCCCTTGTCTTTGTCGGAGATACTGTTATAGACTTGGCTTCCTGAAAACAGTAGAGATAAGATTCCAAATAATAGAGATGAAGTGGTGACACATACCCATTAAAAAACCAGGTAGGTGTAATTATCTCAATAAGTTGCAAGGTTGGTGGGGCAGCCAGAAAGATCTGAGCACAGTGGCTCACATCTGTATTCCCAGGACTTTGGGAGGCCAAGGTGGGCAGATCACTTGAGGCCAGTTTTTTGAGACCAGCCTGACCATCATTGCAAAATCCTGTCTCTACTAAAAATACAAAAATTAGCCAGGCGTGGTGCACATTCCTGTGATCTCAGCTACTTGAGAATCACTTGAATCCAGGAGGCGGAGGTTGCAGTGAGCCGAGATTGTACCACTGCACTCCAGCCCAGGTCCCAGAGTGAGACTCTATTTAAAAAAAAAAAAAAGACCTAACCCACTGAGAGTTATTGAGATAATTAATAGAACAGGGCGATTTCAGGGGCAAGTGAGGTAGGTGGATGTCTGGAAAGGTTATTGCTCAATTTATAGTATCAAAATAAATAAAACTGGATCAGTACACTGGTAAAAAGTAAGAATCCTTCACTATTTCCAGATATGAGGCAGTTTTCAAACCAGAATTCATAGACTGAAAGGCAAACCAAGTCCTCATGAGGAAGGACCTGAAATCTGCAATATCATGGAAACATGTGTCAGTTCTCTTTCCAATCATGTACCAGAGTGATCGTTGATAACTTATTTGGTTAACTTTACAGCGGAAATAAATAAGAGCCAGGTAACACACAGAATGTTGGCCAAGTTTTGGCTCACAAGGAATGCACTAGGCCCACAAACCTACCCAGTGATCATTACTTGTGTTTCTACATATATCACTGGATGGACATGCTTGGTAGTTGGAAGAAACATCAGTTCCTTGACCTCTAGAATAAATAGTATTATATTAGGAAAGGCCAAGTGAAAGTATCTGACACTCTCTCTCCTTAGTCAAAATAGTAAATAAAAAATAACATTTTATCATAGGAGGAATGGTGGGGATTACTCACTACTCTTAAAACCTAAAGCAGGGGTCCCCAGCCATGGACACATGCTGATCTGTGGCCTGTAAGGAACGGGGCCACACAGCAGAAGGTAAGCAGAGGGTGGGTGAGCAAAGATGCATGAGTATTTGCAGCTGTTCCCCTTTGTTCACGTTATCACCTGAGCTCCAGCTCCTGTCAGATCAGCGGCGGCATTAGATTCTCACAGGAGTGGGAGCTTATTGTGAACTGCACATGCAAGGGATGTAGGCTGTGCACTCCTTATGAGAATCTAACTAATGCCTGATGATCTGAGGTGGAACAGTTTCATCCCGAAACCATCCCCCACTCCTCCAATCCTGGTCCGTGGAAAAACTGTGTCCATGAAACGGGTCCCTGGCGCCAAAAAGGCTGGGGACCACAAACCTAAAGTGTGCAGGGATTGTAGTCTTCATTATAGTCTCATTTAGTGAAAATCCGGAATGACCTTGCAGGATAGCAGGGACTACTGAGAACACTCACAAGTAGTCGATCCTATTGTAGCTTTTGTGCCAGATATGGCCTCCTGACTGGAACATATTAGTTAAAATTCAGGTACATGGTATGCTGTCATTGGTTTTGAAAACACGTTTTCCTATACCTATCATAAAGGAGAACTACATGCTGTTAACATTCATATAGACAGTATATGTTTATAGCCTTTCCCTAGAGCTATGTTAACTCTTGCATTCTCTGTTATAGTATACTCTGAAGCGACCTGGGACACTCAAATATATTGCAAAACATCACATGTGTCTACTATATTAAAGGTATCATAATACTGGGAACAAATTTGCAATAAGTAAAAGTTTTTTAAAGACTCTTGTACTCCCAAAGGTGGGAAAGAAATGCTACAAAGATTCTCAGATCTACTGCACCAGTGAAGTTTTTATCACTCCAGTCATGCTCTTTTCTGAGACATCCATTCCAGTGTAGATGTCAAATTATTGCATCTCACATCTTTCATCATGAAGAAACAAACACAATGCCTGATAAACCACATTGGGCTCCCAGGTATCAGGGAATTCTGAGAATACTGCTCAGGCCAATTTTCTGATCAATATGAAAGACTACAAACTTTGAGTGGAGTCCAGTGTAGTAAAAGGTTTGTAGCAGATCAAGGCTCTGATGCAAGCAGCTTTGCCATTGAATTACATGCCCCTGCATACACTATGATAGCTACGGATGGAAAAGATGTCATATGTGACTTCTGGCAAGCCACAATAGGTGGCCATCGGTCAGAATTGTGGTCATCTAAAGATTTTCCTGGGGTTTGAAAATTCACCTCAAATCTGACTTCCATGGTTGTTAGTGTAACACACTTCCTCTCAGGCTGTTGAAACACGGGTCTCAGGTATTTTATTTTATTTTATTTTATTTTTTATTTTTGCCAGATAGGCCTCTCCAAAGGCTGAGTGTCATGAACACATGGGGGTTCATGTGTTTTATGTGTTCATGTGTTTTATTATTTCAGAGTGAGTAGCTGAAGAGTAAGTAGCATGCACCCAAGACAGAAACCAATGCCTTTTTATAACTCCATATCAAAAATTATGTCCCACCAATTCAACTGTATTCTATTCATTTATTCATTAAGCATCATTAAGAACAACCTACATTCAAGAGGAGAGGATTGTATCAGGACATGACATCAAGAGACAGAGATTGTCGAGGGCCATCTTACAGGCTGCTCACCACTGGTGCTGTGTCCCCAGTAGGTAGAATACGCAGGAAAAATAAACCAAAAGGTAGAAATAGGAGTGGTCCTACTTATCATCTCCCTTGTGATCCACTTCAGAGGATTTCTGCTTTTCTCTTTCTACAACACTAGGCTCTGTGGAGCGAAAGGTCTGGATTTCTCTAGGAAGACTGCTCCCATCAGGCAATTGTACAAGAATATCTTCAAACCTTAATCTGTAGCTATTTTATGGACATTGTGGGCTTCCTGTTCCCTCAGAGCTGTAGGCAAGTGGCAGTGCCATCAACCTGGCCAAGGTAATTGACTCTGATTATCAGGGCTATTGTTCTACAGTGGTGTGGGAATGAGAGAATGTGTTTATCACTGAGGTGACCCACTAGTGTATGTCTTGATCTGTGCCCAGTTTTGATGATCAACAAGTATTAAAGCTACAGCCAAAGGAGAACATGATCAATAGTTCAGGACCCTAAGGAAAAGGGTGTGTGTTACCTCTACATGTATGCCATGTAGAATGTCAGAGCTGCTATCTGAGGATAAGGGGTGCCTAGAATGAATAGTAAAGAAGGGATGGGATGCGACTGTTTGGGCTGCAGCTCATCCCACTTTTGAAAGGTTGCCCAGGAAAAGAGACTAATATGATCCTGCAGCATTCCTGGTGTGGTGAACTTAGTTTATAAAGCAAGTGGAAGTAAGTGGTGCAAGAGACAGACTGTACTTGTTGCTATGGTGTGCTATAAAGAATCCTCAGCTGGGTGTGGTGGCTCACTCCTATAATCCCAGCACTTTGGGAGGCTGAAGCGGATGGATCACCTGAGGTCAGGAGTTCATGACCAGCCTGGCCAATATGGCAAAACCCCATCTCTATTAAAAATACACACACACACACACACAAATAGCTTGGTGTGGGTGTGCACACCTGTAGTCCCAGCTCCTTGGGAAGTTGAGTCAGGAGAATCGCTTGAACCTGGGAGGTGGAGGTTGCAGTGAGCCAAGATTGTGCCACTGCACTCCAGCCTGGGTGACAGAGCGAGACTCCATCTCCCAAAAACAAACAAATAAACAAACAAAAATCCTCATATACTCTACAGAGGCAAGGCACCCTTTTCTCCAGCCACTGCAAGAGTTTTTTGCTAATGATTCACAACAGATTTTCTTCCTTACAATTGCTAGTGACCAGAAGTTACGGAAACAGATTTACTGCCCCTCCTTGGAGAGTAAGGGACTTGTATCCAGTGACTTTCCAATGTGGACTATGGATGCCTGAGCTACTTGATTCAATTTGAATTATTTTAAGGGTCCATCCTAGCTCCTGAGCTTTCCATGGGATCAGCTGAGGCTTTTGTTGCAACCACATGGAAATTTAACTTCTTTCCATCCAGTCTTAATGAATGTTGTTGCTGAGTAAACTCTTTAGTAAATTTCTGGCGTACAAATTACTCTCTCAGTTTCTGTTTTCTGAGGAAACCCGATCTGAGACAGTTAGATTAAAATTTCACTGTTTTTTTTCCCCCAAATGTATTAAAATTAAACATCTTTAGAGCATTGCATTGTCCATAGCTATTCATCCTTCATTCCACAGAGTAACCCACCCAATAGACAACTGGGAAACATTTGTTCAATAAACGTGTGTTTTGTTTGTTTGTTTATTTGTTTTTTTGTTTGCTTTTAAAGAGAGACTTCATGCCATTTATTAACCCCTTGGATTATGGCCCCTTTACTAATGTCCTGGAACCTAAGAAAGTAACACTTTTGTTTGTTTGTTTGTTTGTTTGTTTTTTTGAGACGGAGTCTGGCTCTGTCACCCAGGCTGGAGTGCAGTGGCGTGAGCTCGGCTCACTGCAAGTTCTGCCTACCGGGTTCATGCCATTCTCCTGCGTTAGCCTCCCGAGTAGCTGGGACTATGGGCGCCCACCACCACGCCCGGCTAATTTTTGTATTTTTAGTAGAGACGGGGTTTCACCATGTTAGCCAGGGTGGTCTCAATCTCCCGACCTTGTGATCCACCCGTCTCGGCCTCCCAAAGTGCTGGGATTACAGGCGTGAGCCACCGCGCCAGGCCAAAAGTAACACTTTTAAAAACAGAAACACGTAAAAGCAAAATATTACATATGTTCTCAAGGGGCAAATTGAACCACTTACGCTTATCTTTGGTCCAACTAGAAGCACTTTGATTCCAGGTTACTTAAAGATGATTCCAAAAGTTGTAATCAATGAAATAATGGTATAAAGATAAGGGGCAGAGGCAGTGGACAAGACATAGAAGGGAATAGAGCAGATATGATGAGATGCTTGCTGCTTCTGAGAGGCTCAGTGCAGCCTCTTTTCATAGCAGTATTTGCAAACGTGCCTGGCAAAAATATCATTTTAAAACTCAGAGCACTATGGCCAAGACCTAGGGAAAACCTTCACAGGGGAAGACTTCAAATCTGTATTTTGATAATCTCTGGTGAATCTTATCATCAAGCATGTTGGCAACAACTGTATTTGAAGAAGTCATGCTTAACGACTGCCAATGAGATAATAAGAAGGAGGGAAAATACAACATCAGGGGCAGTCTTGGGAGACAAACCAGATAGTCTTTCTGGAGAAGTCTATGCACATGCATATGAAGAAACGAAACAAAGGTTACTCCATGAGAAGTCTGGACAGGATACAAGAAGGCATAAGAAAGCGTGTGCTTTGTGAGGCTGGGCCAGTCGGGTCGGTTCTTTTCTCTGGGCCTCGTTTCAGCAGCCTTAAGGGTGTTCTTGGACTCAGGGTTTCCTAAGTGTCCTTTCACGTCCAAGTTTTTGTGATCCTCTCTTGAATGTCATTTTGTTTCTAGGAGTTTAAAGGTCAGTACTGAAGAAAGCGCCTGGCTAGTTATTCACTGATTATTGTTTCGGATCCTTAAGAGTTGTTTCTCTTTTCTTTAAAATGAATTTAATATACCTATATGACACAGGTTTTTTTATTGTACTTTAAGTTCTAGGGTACATGCGCACAACGTGCAGGTTTGTTACATATGCATACATGTGCCATGTCGGTGTGCTGCACCCATTAACTCGTCCTTTACATTAGGTATGTCTCCTAATGCTATCCCTCTCCCGTCCCCCGACCCTACAACAGGCCCCGGTGTGTGATGCTCCCCTTCCTGTGTCCAAGTGATCTCATTGTTCAATTCCCACCTATGAGTGAGAACATGCGGTGTTTGGTTTTCTGTTCTTGAGATAGTTTGCTGAGAATGATAGTCCGGGTTTTCTACTAATAGCTAATAATTAACTATCACTTGTGTGTACCAGGCTCTGCACTAAGGGCTTTAAATTTTACAACTCAGTTAATGCTCACAAGAACTCTTGAGTTCAATACTTTTTGTCTTGTTTTGTTTCGTCGTTTTACAGGTAAGCAAACTATGTCTTAGAACAGCAATCCCTGATCTTTTTGGCACCAGGACCAGTTTCATGGAAGACAATTTTTCCACTAACAAGTTAGATGGGGATGGTTTGGGGATGATTCAAGCACATTTCATTTATTGCACACTTTAGTTCTGTTATTATTGCATTGTAATAACTAATGAAATAATTATACAACTCACCATAATGTAGAATCAGTGGAATCAGTGGGAGCCCTGAGCTTGTCTTCCTGGAGCTATGTGGGGTAAAGAAAGATCAGACTGTTACTGTGTCTATACAGAAAGAAGTAGACATAAGAGACTCCATTTTGTTCTGTATTTGAGATGCTGTTAATCTGTGACCCGACCCCCAACCTTGTCCTTGCAAGAGACATGTGCTGTGGTGACTCAAGTTTTAACGGATTTTGGGCTGTGCAGGGTGTGCTTTGTTAAACAAGTGCCTGAAGGCAGTATGCTTGTGAAAAGTCATCACCATTCTCTTAATCGCAAGTACCCAGGGACACGTACACTGCCAAAGGGCCAAAGGTCGCAGGGACCTCTGCCTAGGAAAGCTAGGTATTGTCCAAGGTTTCTCCCCATGTGATAGTCTGAAATATGGCCTCGTGGGAAGGGAAAGACCTGATCGTCCCCCAGCCTGACACCCGTGAAGGGTCTGTGCTGAGGAGGACTAGCATAAGAGGAAAGAAGGCCTCTTGGCAGTTGAGATAGAGAAAAGCATCTGTCTCCTGCCCGTCCCTGAGCAATGGAACATCTCGGTGTAAAACCGGGATGTTCTGTTTACTGAGAAAGAAGAAAACCGCCTTAGGGCGAAAGGTGGGACTTGCTAGCGCAATGCTGCTCTTTATACACTAAAAAGGTTTATGGAGACGTTTGCATATGCATATCAAGGCACAGCACTTTTCCTTAAACTTAGTCATGTCACAGAGATCTTTATTCATATGTCTTACCGCTGACCTTCTCCCTAGGATGATACTATTATCCTGCCACTTCCCTTTTTCTAAGATGGTAAAGATAATGATCAATAAATCCTGAGGGAACTCAGAGACCGGAGCAGGCGTGGGTCCTCTGTATGCTGAGTGCCAGTCCACTGGGCCCACTTTTTCTTCCTCTATACTTTGTCTCTGTGTCTCATTTCTTTTCTCAAGTCTCTCCTTCCACCTAACGAGAAACGCCCACAGGTGCAGAGGGGCAGGCCACCCCTTCAAACTAGATGGTTCCACTGGGGGTGATGGGAGACAGAGACAGATCATTAGGGCATTAGATTATCCTAAGGAGCACGCAACCTAGATCCCTTGCATGTGCAGTTCACAATAGGGTTCACGCTCCTATGAGAATCTAATACTCCCACTGATCTAACAGAAGGTGGAGCTCAGTGATGAGAAGCAGCTGAAATGCCCACAGAGCTTTGCTCACTCGCCCGCCACTTACTTCCACTGTCCAGCATGGTTCCTAACAGGCCACAGAGTGGTACCACAAGAAATCATTTATTTCCATAATAAATCATGAGAAAAGTTCTTGTCATTGTACCACATACACTAAGCTAGGCACCTTACATATTTTGCTTCACTTCATGTTCATGCCTGCATGTAACTGGAGTATCACTTATACTTTTTTAGAGATCAACAAGTGATACTAAAATAAATTAGTGAGATTGCACAAGTTCTCGCAATTGAAACTAGAATTTGAAAACACGTCTTAGAAACCCCAAGGCCAATGTGAATTCTGCTCTACCAACTTCTATAACATGAGATATGTAGTTTAGATCTGCCCAATTCCTGATACATTGCAGGACTCAATAATCATTCATTCTTGCCTCTCTCCTATATCAACCCCCAATAACAGACTCCCATCTACTGAGAAACTCTTGGTTGATATTTGAGACAATGTGTAGAAATGAGGTACACAGGATCTCAATTATGTATGGGTTTAGGGGTATATGGCAACTTAGGGCAGCTGTTTTACTTTGAATAATTGTGAAGGTTGATTTTATTTTTTGCATTAATTACAGAATGTTGTTTAGTTTTGGACCTATTCAGAAGAAGCATATAGTCAAGGAATAAGACTCAAATCTATTGATACATTTGGGTGAATACTCTCCATATAGCACATGGGCAGAATTTTTTTAATTGAAAAGTTATTGTCATAGAGAATGAGTGGATTTTTCTGCTCTTCCAACCCCTTCAATATGTGGGCTTGCTGATATTAGAAAGGTCGTTGACATTTATCAGTCACGCATGTTTCTATGTGGCACATTTAGAATCTGTAAATCATCCTTGCCCTCTAAAATATATATTTTTGTTGTTGTTCTTGATTAACAGGCATTTTCTTATCTCTAAATTAGTACTGTCTTGTTACATTTGTCCATAGATTACATTCACCCTTCAGGCCCCACTAGCCTATCAAAAATGTTTCCCCTTATCTGATCCCAGAAAGCATTTTACCTGTGGCAATTTCTTCCTGGGAAATCTATTCATGATATCAAAATATTGTGGCTGTAACTATAGCTCACAAAAAAACCATAAAAATGAATGTGACCTTTTATTGGCGCAGCTTTCTCTCTTTGTCCTTTCTTTCTTCCCGTATGTAATTACCGTTAGAGCCCTGTGCACATAGATGCTGGGCATGTTGGCAATTAACTTTTGTCAAAAGCTACCCCTAGCAATAATATATAAATGAGCCAAATTTTTAATTCAACAGGATAGTAAATAGTAGTTAGTTTCATACTGCTTATGGCAGAGGGAAGTGGAAAAGACATAGAATTTGGAATTGAACAAATGTAAGATTAAATTCTAGTGTGTTTTAGGGAGAAAAAGTATACCTTTTGAGAAGTAAAATGTCTCATTATACAAAGTCTTCTAAGCTTGTGTTTAGATAACAATTGGCCTAGATTTGCATAGTTGTATAGGTTTAATATTCCAACTATGCTTACTGTTGTTACCTGAGAGCATGATCAAATTTTAAAGGTACATCTTTGTGGAAATACATCCTTCTTAGGCACCTTGTACCTAATCCTCAGCTTAAAGATTTTCTGTTTTGTGAATACATCTTTCTGATATATTACATCATAAATATTGATCTGCCATATTGACTATCTTTTAAAGCTAATATGATGCATCGTTAAATAAAGTTATCAGGTAGAGTAGCATAGTAACTCTACAATAGTCAGGGAGAAATATTGGCAGTGATTAAACATGCAATTGCTTTCATGAAAAAAAAAAATTGTTTCATTCATGGACTTCTGCCCGAGAGCACCACTTCTTGTAGCCTTGCCTTTAAAAAAAGCAAAGAGAATAACTTAACATTAACTAATATTGACTTCAAGGGGAGTGATATTTCTCAAAAACAGAAAGTTCAAAGCCTGGTGTCACACTGCTTGAAAATTAGTGTTGACAGGCCCAGATGCCCACATCTACACTGCATGTTCTGCTGCAGAAAATATCCATGGAAATCATGGCCAAACAGTATCATTTCTGCATCCACTTGGACCGTGTGCTTTTAATAAACGGTGCATCTGTTTAGAAGGGTAACGGGACAATAGTGATGTATTTTAATGACATACAAGTTATATTTTTTCATAGTTTCCTTTTACAACCATAGCCAATACATCATTTAGACCCCTGCTTCGTAAAAAGAAAAAAAAAAGCCACATGTAAAAGTCTCCCTCAATTTGTCTTCTCTTTTCTACCATATCATCACCTATTATTCCCATCTGTCTCTCTCAGAGGGAAGATGTGTCTGATGAGAGTCAGTGTAGCAAAAGTCTATGAACCTGAGGACAAACAGATCTGATTCTCATATTGGCATTTCTCTTTATAAGTTGAATTAATTTTGATTTGTTATCCAAGTTGCTGTATCTCATTTTCCTCATCTTTCAACTAGGGATAAATATATGACAGTGTAAAGACACTTAGATATGTGTCTTTGAAAAATCACTTCCCATATATATAAAGGGCTCAGTCATGGTAAGAGTAGTAACGCTAATAATTATATTAGGAGAGATGGCTGTCCAATTAACAGGTTCATTTAGAAGCAAGTCTCTAAATTGCATAACTAAGTATGACTAAGCATATTTCATAGGAAGCTATGAAATGTCAGTATGACCGTATTATACTGACATTTATTATTCTTGTGTCTTTAAACCCATTCTGTCTTAGACTCTTTGGGACTTCACAGTATCCATTATTCCTTCCCTTCTTGTGACTTTTGCTTGTTTCTTCCTCTTGATTTTCAAACATTCTACATTATTTATGTTACTTTCAGTTGATACCTTATCTCACTTCCTGCTGACGACAGTCTTTGAAAAAGGTGCCTCTGCTTGCTCCCTTTTTTTTAAAAAAAAAAAAAAAATCAGGTTTACATTTGTTTGCTCCAAGAGATAGCATTGCTTTCCAAATACCACCCACTTGTCTATAACTTCAAAATGTATTTGTTCATGCTCCCACCTCTACTAATCTCTGGCAAATCTTTCCTAATTAACTATCTAGATTAGCAATTAACAATCAACAAATGGATGTCCTCTAGACACTTCCAACTCACCAAGACCTATCTGATAATAAGCTATTATCTCTGAGGATGATCCCTGACATGTCTGTCATCCAAACAATTACTCCTCAACCCCTCAACCTCTCCTGTTTTCTCAGCCTCAAAATTGTGGTCAAACACATTAAATCTATTTCTACTTGCAGAATGTCTATAATGTCTCTCCTTTCCTTTTCATCTGTAGAGGTGTTGCCTCCTTTTCTTTTTTTAAATTGTAGTTTCAAAGGGTACATACACTGCTGTGTTACACAGGTATATTGTGTAATGCCAAAGTTTAGGCTTCTGTTTAAACTCTCACCGAAATTGTGAGCATAGTACCCAACGGGTAGTTTTTCAACCCTTGTCCTCCTTTTACCCTCCCCTCTTTTGGAGTCCCCAATGTCTAGTGTTTCTATCTTTATATTGGTGCATACTCATTGTTTAGCTGCCACATATAAGTGAGAACATGCAGTATTGGATTTTCTGTTTCTGCATTAATTCACTTAGGATAATGGCCTCTAGCTGCATCCATGTTGCTACAAAGAACATAATTTCATTCTTTCTGTGACTGCATAGTATTCCATGGTGTATACACACCACATTTTCTTTATGAAGCCCCCAGTTGCTGAACACCTAGGTTGATTTCATGCCTTTACTTTCTTGAATAGTGTTGCAATAAAAATACCTGCACGCATATGTTTGTCCCCCTCTTCCACCTTTGTGTTTTTGTTCAGTCTCCTCTGTGTTATTATCTTCTTGCTAAAATCACAAATCTTACAATTTGAAAATATCTCTTTCTTCTTAGCAATCCATACTCTCAAAGCAACGTAGCATACTTATTTTTGTCTATATCTTTTCGTTTTTTTCTAGAGTACATAGCTCTTTAATATTATAAAATATATTTAATTGATATTATTTATTTTAAATAGTTTGGGGTCAAAAGGTTTGTTCAAAATTTCTCTTACTCCTGAACAATTGCACAAGTACAATTGTAAACAAAAATCAATTGTGATTAAATTGAGCATTTGTAACAAATAGTAAAAACCAACTTTAAATAGTCACTATGTATCTTTTTAAACCAATTTCAATGTGATTTGGCCCATGGATAAAAGCTACAGAGCTAGAGGGTTATATTAAGGGGAATTTCTGATCCATATACTCCTCTTTGTTATTCTATTATTGTTTATTCATATTCATCTCTAGTATGCCACAACAATATTCATCTAGCCAAAACACATTAACTATATGCGACAAATATTTATTTGAGGAGTTAAACTTCTATGATTTCCCAGTGGGGTACATGGAGAATCCAAAGAGCAAGCAAATTTGGTTGTGAAGAAATATCATAATTTTGGAATTCTCTTAGAGCTGGGGGACAGGTGAGAATATCAGGCTCACAGAGGTTCCAAAACACGTTGCCAAGACACAAAAGCCAGCCCAGTTTGTATATGCGGGGAACAAGGGAGCTACCCCCTAGAATATTCACGGACCTTCCTCTAGACTGTGTCCCTACCCCAGCCCCTACTTACTGCATGAATTTTATTATTTTTTCCTCAACTGCATTAGAGTGGTTGCAAAACATCTATTATTGTCTTGCTAAACATCTGGTGCATTCAAGTAAAACCAGGCACGCAAAAATATGTTGGCTTTGGTCTTAAATGGAAAGAGGCAGTTAGGCTGCACAGAGCGGTGTGTTGTTAGGATACTATCCAGCCTTTCATAATATAGCTTTTCTTTCTTGCATTCATTCATTCAAAATAATGTAAATAGCACCTTCTATGTTCCACTAACTGCACTGTCCAAAGTGTCAATTTATAGAAAACCAGAATCTGGACATAGGCTGTGTAAAGTGTACAATATGGTAAAAGAGAAAGAAACAGCACTGCAAGCCTTTCTACTTGCGATTATGTATTTGTCTACTTGTTTGAATAAAGTCTGCCTCCCCCACTAGATATTAAGCCCACGAAAAAGGGGTTTGTCTCTATTTTATTCATCTCCTTGCCTATTAAACAGCACAGTGTCTGAAATACAGATGTTTAAAATATTTAGTATATAAATCATGAATAACTAATTTAGCCAATACTTTTTTTAGTTATTAATAAAAAAAATTCCTCTAAGTGAAGTTACCTAATGTAGTTTTTATTGCTTTAACAGATAGTTACCCAATACTTTACTTATTTGGAAATTGATAACCAGACACTCATGACTCAGATAATAATATTATTCTCAGGTTCCAGTAAGCACTGATCCTCTTCAGTCAATCAATTTGCTTATCTAATTCTGTCATAGAATCCTGGATTTATCCTTAGAATAAATATGCCACCACACTCTCTTGTAACTAGAAATAGTATAAAAGGTGTCTGCACAGGATATGCATCTTGGATCTTTCCTAGGATGGCATGACCCCATGAGAAGGTATCGCCTAACAGCTTCATTGGCAGATATAGGTCAAGTTTATAGCCCTTAGGAGAGCTGGGAGACTGTGCCACATGGGTAAGCAGAGATACGGCCAGTTATCCTCTCAGACCCAGGTAAATGTCCTCTACCACATTTGTTGCTAGGAGACAAAAAATAAAAAGTGTTCTCATCCACATCTGGTAGCAATTTTTAAATAGAAATAACAGTAAGAAGAATAATGGTAATAATGATATTACCTAAATCAGATAGATGTGTAAGAGATTGTAAAATCATAATCTCTACAATTTCCAAGCCATTTAGTTCCCTGGCTGGATAGAACAAAAACGCAAAAGCATTTTTCAAATATTGTTCAACATAATACCTATTTGTATTATTAATATCATATTGTATAAAATAAAATAGCAACTAAAAATTTATGCAGAGAAAATTGTTTCAAAAATCTCATTTGATTATGACCAGAATGTTATCTCACCCAACCATTTTTCCATGACTGAATCTATTCTGATCTCCCAAGAGACTATTTATTCTTTGTGGGAATTCTTTGTGGGAAGCAGGAAAGCATACTATTCACTTCCACTGACAATCCTCCAAATACTGTAAAAACAAAAACAAAAAAACCCAAAACCAAAACCGAACCAAACCAAAATAAACCCATAGGTTGTCTTCAGAACTCATATTCTTACCTCATACTCTGATTGGTTATCTGTTATTAAGAAAAGCAATCTATTGAAAGTTCAGAAGAAAAGAATGTAAAGCTTCTAAAACTATGTATTACTAATGAATCCGCTGGATAAATACACCAAATGCACTGTGGCAGATTTTAAATAGTAGAGAGAAATATAAGTAAGTGGGCAACAAAGTGAAAATAAAGGTGAGATATTTAAGAGCAGTGGCAAATCCAGAGGTGTGAGAGATAATCAAAGGAAGATGCTGCGGGTTGACACCATGGGAAAATGCAAGGGTATAAACTTGGGAAGCTTCTTGTTGTTAAAAAAAAAAAATCCCGGCCGGCAGCAGTGGCTCACGCCTGTAATCCCAGCAGCTTGGGAGGCAGAGGCGGGTGGATCACGAGGTCAGGAGATCGAGACCACCCTGGCTAACATGGTGAAACCCCGTCTCTACTAAAAATACAAAAAATTAGCTGAAAGTGGTGGAGGGCGCCTGTAGTCCCAGCTACTCGGGAGGCTGAGGCAGGAGAATGGCGTGAACCCGGGAGGCAGAGCTTGCCGTGAGCCGAGATCACGCCCCTGAACTACAGCCTGGGCGACAGTGCAAGACTCCGTCTCGAAACAAAACAAAACAAACAAACAAAAAACAAAACTTCCCAATGGGCATACAAAGAATCCCTGCAACATGTGCACACACAAATACTCATGCACACTCTTCCAAATCAAATCAAAGAGCATGTACTATTTCTATCTCTTTCAACTGTGTCAGAAACAGTTGTCCACCTCTAGAGGTACTGCCACTACAGTATTCAAAAGATGAATCTTGACATCTTCATTCTGGATGAATTAGATGCTCAGGTAGATTAAAATGTCGTGAAACTGTGCACCACCACGGTTGTATGTAAACCATTCTATTTTCTGGGTATCAACAGGTTGAGTACCATTGCTGAAATTTTCCTCCGTTTGATTTTAGCTACCGCCTACCTGGTCATAGCTACATATGGCCTTCACAAGTCTCATTTTGCAGTTATAATATTTTGTCATGTTTTATTACTGAAGGGATAGAAGAAGGTTGCAGAACTACAATATACAGCCCTTGGGTTCAATGAGGATGAGCATGTTACATTTTGCAGCTTATGAACTTTAAAGAGCTCCTGGTAAAGCATAGGTACAAGCTTCAGGTTGGTTCTCTAGCCCAACGCTTGCTTACCATGATTACGTCCCACAATGGCAGGACAATTGAACTTGGCATGTAAACCCTAATGCTGATTCTGGTTCTATGATGTATGTGTTTCAGTCACTGAACATAAAATCTCAGTTTCACTTTTTGATCAAAGAGAGAGAACAAAATTCTTAACTCATAAGAATGTTATGACATTGAATTATTTACTAGTTGTAAAACATCTTTTAATTGTTTTATAGGTAAGATATTATTATTCATGCTACAGTTCTTTCTAGATTCTTGTCATGATGATAAGGTTTGCTAGCCCATATATTTTAGGTAAGAACTAGAAAAATTGAGTCTAATCATGTCTTCAGACACTCAACATAGATCTTAGAATCAGGTTTTCTATCTGAAGAGGAAAAAATAGTAACTCTTATTCTCATAATTTTATTTTATTAAAACAATTGTATATTTATGTATTTAACAAATGTTGATCAAGTACTTGTTCTATCCAATTGCCTGTATTAGATTTTACATAAATGTGGTTGTACACATGCATACCCATATGTGTAAATATGCATATACATAAGACATACATATTTTACTTATGTGTACTTCATATATGCATATTTATGGGTATATGTAAACACAGAAAGGAGAGTGTATGTATTTGTGTGTATAATTTAATATAGGTACCTCAACACAGCAAGTGTTCAGTATATACAATTGTTATTTTCTCCCCATGGTTTGAGAAGATTTAATGCTTCTGGAGCTTAAAGCCAGGTTAGTTAGTTTTTGTGAGACAGGGTTACAATAACATCTCCTATAAATACAGAGACATCAAAAAAAGTGACTGGTCACAAATTTACCTCCTTGTGGAGATGGGGGGTAGCATGAAGACACATTCTGTACACCAAAAATAGCACATCTAAATACACAGAGGCAAGAAACGTATAACACTTTTTTTTAGTTTACACTGAGATATTTAGTAAAATTGAGCATGTTTACTTCAGTTAAAAGTTGAAAAAGGAGCAAAACTCTTAGTTCTATATCAGCAAACTCAATATTACAGTGGCTTAACTCCTGTGTAAACATTAGGAGCTCAGAAGCCCTGGACTGCTGTGACAGCTTTGCAGTCATCAAGGATGGGGGCTCTCTGTACTTTTCTTTTTTAAGCATCAATTTGTATTTCAAAATTACCACTGGATATCCAGTCATCTCCACATTACAGGAAGGGGAAAAAGAGCAGAAGGGCATGAGCTGACTCCTTCTTGAATAAGATGCTTTTGAGGAGGCTTCCAGCTTGCCCCTTGAATTACAGTCAGCCCATATCTAATAGAACACACCTTACTGAAAGGCAGGAGTACGTCTATTTTAACTGGGTGTATTGTTACCTGGATAAAACTATGAATCTGTCATTAAAGACAATAAAAGTTGTTTAGGCAGTTAAAAGTCTTGGGAAAAAAAATACCTTCAGAGATGATGTTGTTTCTAATGGTCACCTACTATACTACAGACGTTTTATGGCCAAAGTTGGAGTCATTGGACCTATGATGTTTCATCTAGTCTCCATACTGAAAATAAGAAATATCTTCATCATTAGAAAGATTAGAAATCTAAATTTTGGAGGTGTTTAAATATTTGTCCAAGATCACATCAGGAGCAAATGACAGCGTCTATTTTTAACCTAGATCTTCCTGAAGCCAAACCCTCATCCTACCACATAACACAGTCTTTGTAAATTAATGCAGGAAAGACTCTGTTCCCATGAAAGGGGCAATATTTTTCAAAAGTGTTGCATAAGTGATAATCTAAATACTCTGCTTTGGCTGATAAATCATTGAATAATTTCACAAGAGGATAATAATGTGTGCCTCCATAAAAACGAAGTTTTGGGTAATTATAATTTTACTTAACAGCCACTTAACTCATGTTCACTGGAGCATACGTTTCCTAAGTTGCCACTGCATATTTTATAATATTAATTCTGAATATTTTGGTGGTCACGAGGGCTTCAGATTTTCTCAAGAAAGCTGGAGTAATGGCTGTACTGGCACCTTTCAGAGCTCTGGGTACTAAGGTGCTGTAGCAAACAATGTAAAAATGGATGCTTCCTTCAGTCTGTGGCTAGTGTCATCCAAATTTACAGATACAGCCTCTTTCCTAGGACAAGGTTTAATTTCATAGAACTGAAACTATCTTTTCTCTTTCTTGGAAGTATTTGCAAGACCTGGGTCTCTGTTTCCTGTTTCTTATACTCTAAGATACCCTAAAAATACAAGGGCTGTCCCTTCCATAAGGAAGGCAAAGCTTCTCACCTATGCTTTGGAGTTCTTTCTCTTTCACCCTTCTCAAACTCCATTGACATTCTCTTCTCTCTCGGTTATATTTAGCCCTTCCTTCTAACTTCCACTTCTTTCAACTAGCTATAACATGCATAAATCTTTCCAATTTGAACACAAGCATCTAAAAAGGTTTCATTGACCCCATATACACCTCCAGCTAGGACTTCTCTCTTCCATTTCACAGTCTACTGTTATTTTAAATAGGTGCCTCTAACCTCATACTCCATTTCTTCCCCTCCCAGTCTGACTCCAATAGGAATTCTTCCCCATTACTCAGATAATAGCTCTGCCAAGGTTGCCAGTGACTGCTGTGTCCTTACTTCTTCAACCAAAATTGTTTGATCCTCACATTTCTTGAACCCTAAGCAAGACTTAACCCAACTGATCACTTCCTCCTTTTAACACTTTATTTTCTCTGCTGCCATCTTATCCTACTTTTCTGATTTTTCTTCTAAGTCTCAAGCTACTTCTGTTTGTCTCACTCTAACTCTTCTCTAACAGTTTGTTATTTATTGGTACCTCTGCAAACTCAATCATAGACCCTGTCCTTCTCAGGATAACTTTATCCACAACCACAGCCTTAGTTGGCATCTGTGCACAGGTGGAAGCCACATTTGTAAGTCAAGCTACTATTTTCTTCCTACACTTTCCTTAATTATCTGGAAGTCATGTAAGATTCAAGGTGTCTAAGAACAGACTCAACATTGTTCATTCTCACATTTGTCCACTTCCAGTATTTCAGGGAAGTCTACCTCCATTTGCTCAGTTGAGGAAATAGATACATTAGTGTTTCTCATTTTCACCTCTCATCAGAATTCAAAAAAGAATTGTTTTATTAAGTTCACCTAAATATATCCCATCTTTTTTTTTTTTTTTTTTTTTTTTTTACCCTCACCAGACCACACTGATCTACATTATCATTTTCTCTCATCTGGATGCCTGCAGTTTTGTCCTAATTGAACTATTCACATTCCCTCCTCTATTTGCAAGGACTCCCTCCTCCTCACCCTTACCCTATTTCCATCTGTTCTCCATAATACAGCCAGGAGAATTTAATCTCATCACAAACCCACACACTGACAATGGATCCGCACTGCTCTGAAGATAAAGACCAAAATGCTGAACACGGCTGTGACTCTCTACTTTCCCCAACCCTCACTTCTCTTGCCCCATCAGACACCGTCTTCCCTATGCCCACTGGGTGTATTCCAGACATTTGGAATTGATGCTGCAGGGTCCTTTCTATTGCAAAGCTACTGAGACACAGGAGTTCTTCTCCTTTTGGTGTCCTCTTTTCTAAACCACTTCCAACCCAACTTCACCTCATTTATGGACTCTGCCTTGACCTGAAAGACCTTTGCTAAATCTAGGAAGCTTTTCCTACCCTCTGCACTAAGTCAGATCTCACTGTTATACAAAATAGTAGCAAGTGACACTTGCATACTGAAAAACAGGGAAAGGCAGCCCATCTTAACAGACGATACATTTGTTAACAGTGTGCAGGTTCCATGATATAAAAACCTCATAAAGAACAGGGCTACCTTCCTATTTAACATTGTAGGTCTGGTGGAATCACCTTTCTGTTCTTCTCCTGAGGAATTATTGTCCTATCTACTCCTTTTTCTTTTTCAACAGTTTCTGACCAAAATGGCTTTCTCAAATTCAGAGGTTTCCGAAAGGGAAGGGCTGTCTTACTTCCTTAGTTGTGGTGAATTCTTCCTTACTGGCTATGTTTGTCACCTTGCTGAGACTGGTTCCAATGAGCAACCTCTTTCTTTCTTTCTCTCTTTCTTTCTCTCTCTCTTTCTTTCTTTCTTTCTTTCCTTCTCTCTTTCTTTCTTTCTTTCTTTCTTTCTTTCCTTCTCTCTCTCTCTCTCTTTCTTTTTTTTTTCTTTTTTGATGGAGTTTCACTCTGTCACCCAGGCTGGAGTGAGTGGCACCATCTCAGCTCACTGCAACCTCTGCCTCCCAGGTTCAAGTGATTTTCCTGCCTCAGCCTCCTGGGTAGCTGGGACTACAGGTGCATGCCAACACTCCAGGCTAATTTTTTGTATTTATGGTAGAGACGGGGTTTCACCATATTAGCCAGGATGGTCTTGATCTCCTGACCTCGTGATCTGCCTGCCTTGGCCTCCCAAAGTGCTGAGATTACAGGCGTGAGCCACTGCACCCAGCAACTTCTTCTTTCATTCCAAACCCAGTGAGGCCATAATTAGTATTAGTTCTGCTTACACCTTCTAAAATGGAGCAATATTACCTTTAAAATGGCAAAAATTGGTCTTGTGAGGGGGAATTTTCTCTATTTATATACATAAATTACAGATATACATACAGCACACAAATGAACATAAATGAAGATATAGCATATCTGTAATATTAAAGTTTGATAAGGTGAAGGAATGAGTACAGAAAATGACGTCTAAGAAGACTTCTTGATGGGGGCAATAATGAAAAAGATTGCAAAACACTGAACTAGATCCTGCAACCACTTCCCCTCATTTCCATTCCCTGCTCCCAGTAGAAGGAATCCCACTGCTTTTAAAGAGATGGCTTGACAAGTCCCAGCACATTTGAAAATTCTTAAAACTTGGTTGTGAGCAGAACAATGTCTGATGCAAACCATTTTTTTTGTTTTTTATTTTAATTTTTTAAGATGAAGTTTCACTCTTGTTGCCCAGGCTGGAGTGTAATGGTGTGATCTCAGCTCACTGCAACCTCCACCTCCCGGGTTCAAGTGATTCTCTTGCCTCAGCCTCCCGAGTAGCTGGGATTACAGGTGTGTGCCATCGTACCCAGCTAATTTTTGTATTATTAGTAGAGATGAGATTTCACCATGTTGGCCAGGCTGGTCTCGAACTGCTGACTTCAGGTGATCCACCTGCCTCAACCTTCCAAAGTGCTGGGATTACAGGCATGAGCCACAGTGCCCGGCCCAATTTTTATCTTTTTAAGAATCAGCTACACTCCTCTGTGATGAAAACCACAGCAATGTCCAGTCCCAAAGATTTTACAGCCCTTTTAACCTAGATATGAAACATCTACTTAAATTATATATAGCATGATGAGACTTGATCAAGTCTGCGAAGATTTCAGACATTAAACTTCATGTACATCTTTATACTCATATTTCTTTAACATAATACATGCCTCCAAGCAGAAACTAAGTGTCTGACAATAAATAAAACAGTAGGCACATTTTATTGAACATCTACTATACAAAGACACTGGGGTTGTATTTTAATCTTCTAGACTGAAAATAACCCTTGGGAGTTGGTGTTATTACTCCCATGCTATAGATGAGACATATGAAGAGGCTATGTAAACGTGATCAAAGTTACACAGCTAGAACAGGACAGGTCCAGGAATAGAAATAAGATCTGTTTGTCTCCAAGTCTCCCCACTTTGCATTATAGGATCAAACACCACACATGAGAATGGACTAATTCTGGTGTATTAAACTTAACAGAGCCATGTCTTATCTGTTTCATGTGCTATCTCAGTTTATTAACATTTATGAAAAGCCATTTAGCAACCTAGCTCTGATTAAGAAAATCAATACCTGTACTTTAACTCCCTTCACTGGGATGAAAACTCTTCATCTAATGAATCAATTATCAATTTTTAATGCTCTGGCAGGTTGAGTAGAGAAATGCAGTAAAACTCTTAGAAGTTGGCTCTTATTACCCTGACAATCCCATGTGGGCTAATTATAAAGAGTAAGGTAAAACTCGGTGAAAAGTGGGAGGATTAAACTGGGAATTTGTGGGGTGGAGGGAGCTTTGACAAGTCTGCCATAGCCTCCTGGACCATTCTGTCTATATCAGGTCAAAGAAAAGGATACCAACACACCAGGATAATTATGGACTCTCCACTGCTCTCTTGGAAATGCCAGAAAGGCACAGTATCAACAAAGGCCTCATGTGTTCTACTCTACTGGGTTGTAGACAGATTTTGATTAAGGAACCAGATCTTCAGAAATGTATTTTAGCCAGAAGCACAAGATTTCTCTAGTCCATTTATTAGCATCAAAATAATACCACTGTGATCGTTAACTTTATGTGTCAATTGACCGAGCCATAGGATGCTCAGGTACTTGGGTGAACATTATTCTCAGTATATCTGTGAGGAAGTTGTTAGATAAAATTAACATTTAAATTAGTAGATTGAGTAAAGAAGATTACCCTCACTCATGTAAGTGGGCCTCATCCAATCAGTTGAAAGACTTAATAGACCAAAATATTTGACCCTCCTCTGAGAAAGAGAGGATTCTCTTGCTGATGGCATTCCAGCTGGAACATGAGTTTTTTCCCTGCCTTCATACTTGACCTGAAACATCAGCTCTTCTGGGCTTTCATCCTCTAGATCTTGGAATTTGTCAGTCTGCATAGTCACCTGAGCCAGTACTGTATAATAAATCTCTTTATGTATGCATGTATGTATAAATAGACAGACATACATATTTGTCTATCTACATACATAGAGAACCAACTGATTTATATAGATAAAAATACATTTTATAGGTTTTTTCTCTCTCTCTGTGTATATATATAAACACATACATATATATGTATGTATGTGTATATATGTGTGTGTGTATATATGTACGTGTATATATGTATATGTGTGTGCATATATACACACACACACATATATATATGCACACATATATATATGTATATATATGTGTGTGTGTGTATGTTTGTCATATATTGAAATGGTTTGGCTCTGTGTCCCCACCCAAATCTCATCTCAAATTGTAATTCCCACATGTTCAGGGAAAGACCTGGTGGGAGGTGATTGGATCATGAAAGCAGTTAACCCCATGCTGTTCTCATGATAGTGAGTATGTTCTCAGTAGATCCGGTGGTTTAAAAGTGGCAGTTTCCCCTTCACTCTCTCTTTCCTGACACCATGTAAGACGTGTCTTGCTTCCCCTTTGCCTTTAGCCATGATTGTGAGTTTCCTGAAGCCTCCCCAAACGTGCAGAACTGTGAGTCAATTAAACCTTTTTTCTTTATAAATTACCCAGTCTCAGGTAGTTTCTTTATAGTTGCGTGAAAACAAACTAATACAAATGCTTTTCTCATAGATTTTACTCTTCTATGAAATCATGACTCATACAGTTACCTTATATTTTTGTGAATATGTTTGTTGTAGATTCATGAATACATGATTCGTGGAACTTATTGTATTTTCTTCAAAAATTATTTAGTCCTACCTGAACATAATAAAATCATCCATTTCTCTGTGCTGTAGTCCGTGCACTCCAGCCTTTACATAGGAACTTCCTCTAAATGCAGATTCTCAAGTCATAGCTCAGCTATATTAAATCAGAACCTGCATTAGTAACAATGAGCAAGTGATTTGTATGGACATTTATGTCTGATTAATGTTCTCCAGCAAAGGGAACTTGAATTTTAGCATGGCTATATATTTTGTGACATTAAGTATGTCAATGTAGCCATCTGGACTTCATTTTATTTTTTTATTTCTGAGGATTTGGTCAATCAGGTACTTAGGACAGAGCTTGGCATACAATAGAAAATCATCATGATATAGCTAGTAACAGGAGGCACAGATAGCAGTATAAGAAGTAACAACAACAAATTACAAAAATAATAGCGTACAGAGAGAACCATTATTTAATAAGAAAGGATCCTGTATCTGGGTTTGAGTACTAGCCTGGATGGTTGAATGACTTTATGTCATTTTAGCTCCTAAGCCTTGTGTCCCCCACTTCTAAATGTACGCTGCTGGACTAAGTGCATTCGTGTGTCTTTATACAGGGAGGTTTGACTCTGCTTAGAGAGCAGTTGTACCCATTTCATCACTGACTTAGTATATCCTTCCTAAGCTTAAATGTTCTGCTTTAGACAGTATCTACTTGGCCAACCTGTAAGCACCAGAAAATAATAATGGGCATTACTTAAGCATGGTTGACATCAATGAGGAGAGGAGAAGCCACCCACAGACACCTTTGCCTCTAATTCATTTCTAACCTGTGGCAATAGGCAAATAAGCAGATGCTTACTCATCATAGTTAACATGCTATAACATCACATCACTGAAGCAAATGTCATCTGACACTTCATCGTCTAAATTCTATTTCAAGATCACATTAGGGATACTCCTGAGGCGTTGTCTTACTTGAAAAACGTTATTTCAATTAGTTGCATATCACTTTTTACAGGATTTAGGTCAAATGAGGGGCAGTACTAAATCCAAACCAAACAATATGTGTCTGCAATAAATTTCTGTTCCTGAATTATTCATATGTAATGGCATAGGTGACTCTTCAAGCATTCTGAATTAAGTAGAATTGATTTCTCACTTTTTTATGCTCTGTTGTACAAGCCTTTTTGTACTTTTACTTCTTCTTAACAAATAAAGTATTGATTCATCTCCACCGAACATGTTTTATTTAAACTTTGGTCTTTGTCAGCAACTTTGTCGTTGGTACCCACAATTCCCTTTCCTAACTTCCCAATTGTCTTTAATTCTGAAGGTGAAATCCGTTAACCTGGCTGCTTAGCATGAAGTAACTGCAGAGTGGGTTAAAAATTTGGCAAGAATAATATCACAGTGACTTTTTGCCTTCCCTTTGAGTTTTTACTCCATTACCACTCCCCACTCCCCAAAAATATCCTTCAAATTTTTATTCCATTAGGATGATTTAGGAATTAGCATCGGACCCTAATTGCATTGTGTTATTGGAAAATCATCAAATCTTTTCTTTCTAAATCCTTGAACAAGCATGTCTGTAGGTAGATGGGTGCGGGAAACTGGGCAGAATAGTAATCCCAGCATGAAGCACATAGCCTGAATCAAAATTAAAACTTGATAAATATTTGTCAAGAAAATGAATGAATTTAATTTTTACTGGGGTTTGTTTTATGTCTTCTAAAAACAGTTGACAGACTATGAGTCAGGAAGCAGAGCATCTAACTTATAATTATTAGTTAACTTGGTAGTACTCAAGTTTTATGTAAAAATAAAATCTGGAAGAATTGAATTAATTAAGAAAAAAGTGGAGATTCAGGAGACTTTCTGTCCAAACCCAGATCTAATTATGTGTAACCTTGGCCTTTGGCCAAGTTGTTCCCTCTAGAGTAGGAAAGTATTCTGGACAGTATCTTCCTTGCCTTCCAATGCTGGAACTGTGATTGTAACACATATGTTCGCTAGTCTGCTTGCATGGGCTAGGACAGCCATGTTTATTGCCTGCTCTGATTCCATGCTTCACCTGGAACTTGACCTTTCCTCTTCTCCTTGTCAATGTTCTGTGTGATCTACAACAGATCCCTCTGCATGGGTTTCAGCAAGCTCTTACTCATGCAGTCCATTGCAAACTGGCCACAGTACTTGGCCTTCAAAGCAAATTTTCCCTTGTCAAAGTTGCTGCTGCAGATGCCCATTGAGTCACACCCCCAGGTACATTGCATAGAGAATCCCAGGCCATTCTTTTAACTGTAGAACACTGCCATGTACGTAGATCAATCATCTGCTCTTTTGTCCTGCTCCAAATATATTGGTTATTCAGCATGCGGAAATCACTTTTCCTTGTAAGCCAAAGGCCTGAGCTGCTGTACAAGACCATGTCAGTTTCCTGGTTTTTTCCTTCAGTAAAGACTCAGATGCACACGTACCGAAGACACTCTCTGTAATCTGTGCTACTACGATAGGTGCTGATGACAGAGGGGTGAATTGAGCACAGCTCCTATGCTGGAGAACTTTTAGCCTGATAGGGAAGGCATATAAATGAAGACATTTCCATACAAACAGACAATTGCTTTCCCCATGGATATTTCCTACACAAACAGGTAATTTATCTGGGCAATCACCTATATCAGCTATGTAGTGGAACACCAAGGCCCTCTACTGCTTTGCATTACACTCTGAAATCAATGTTACTAAGGCCACATGACCTTTTCTCTTATACATTTTGATGGAACAACTTATTTTCATTACCTTCTTAGCTCTAAATTCCCACATGAATTATCTAGAAGCCAGACCATTAGCCAAATATGAATACTAAACAATGGGTTCTACCCAAAAGTCCTTCTTCTGGTACTCAACTTTGCATTGAGTTAAGTTTCCACTGCCTGTGAATTTCTTTTCTTAGGATGCATTCCCTCACTAAGGTGTCCACAGTGCCTTTCTCAGGAAAAAAAAAATGACTCCCTTCTTCTTCTCGGCAATATTCTAGTGAGGAATATGCACAAACACTTGCCCTGTTGACATTGCCTCCTGCCTTCTCTATGTTCTTTACCTTTACACCTAAATTATCGCTTATATCTGCATGGTCAAATACCTTGGACACTCTACCTGACCATTTTATAAATCGATTTCTCCATTAAATAGCATTTGTAGCATGACATTCCTTATTGTTCCCCAACCCTTCATCCCCACATACCGCTTCTACAGAAAGAAGCTTTGATCCCCAAATCATCTTTAAAAAGATGCTTCTGACTCCTTTTGTTAGAGGATTTACTTTAACTTCTAGTTTTGCCTACTTTTTTTCTAGAGCAAACCACAAACAAAATACCTGTAAATGGATTTCAAAATATGTTTAGAGGAGACCTCCCAAACATATCACCTACACACAAATAATAAAAACCCATATCTGATACTTTGGAAAAAATGCTTAAGTTCATCAAGTTTGGGGTTAAATCTTGTGTAGAATGCGTGTGCTAGTCAGGTTTTATGGACTTTCTCTGCATTTGTATTGTTATTCAGAGCTGAAAAAGCTGATCCAGGACTGCAGACTACTAAGTTGTGGCCCATGGGCAAATCAAACACTCCCTCAAGAGGTGAGAAATGTGAATGAAAAAACCAATAAAATAAAGTAAAATAAAATAAAATGAGATAAAAATTGGCAGTCTTTCATGATTTACAGTCACTGTCTTTGGTGTAGTAAACCTAATCACATTGGTTACTATTTCACTGCATTTGCCGCTAGAGTCCATTAGAACAGTCTAATTTACACTGCAGTGTAATTCATCTGTTTTATTAAGGTTGTTCTTGTATTTATGTTAGAAGTAAAAGCAGCCTCTGGCTCAATGTTATACAGTCATTCTGAGAAAATGCCACAGGGCCCAGTAGTTAATAAACCTGGGAACTAGATTACAGCACCCGTATTGTTGACATCTGACAAGTTTACTGTGAATGTAGTTACGTTGATGCAGAATCTTATAAAAATAGACATTAGCATCATCATTACAAGCTCACTGCAAATAATTGTAGATCCCGTTTATGGAGGTACTTAAAGTTCTTTGCATACACTTTATTGAAAATGTTAGCATTTAATCTTGCCCCCAACCTCTTCCCAGGAAAACCTATTTAGAGTTAGCTTACACAGATGGTAAGAAAATTAACTCATGATAGAATGATGACAAATTGAAGATCGGGAGATTTCTTGGAGAAGGCAGGCCATCATTCCAGCAAGATTAGATATTTTCATAAAAGTCAGCTTCAGCTACGCAGAAACTTCTCTATTCTGTAGAAGGCTCAATGGTCCATTTGTAAATAACCTGCAGCAATCCCTGACAAGGCACCTGCCATTCAACTCCCTTAGTGGTGCTCGCAGACAAGATATTCTTATATTGCAGAATGCCAGTCATTCTCTGAGCATCTCCCAAGAACTTTGTTTCAAATAACTCATTATTTGCACTGGTATATGGATAGAGAATCTTATTTTCTGAAAGGAAACAAACAAGAGGGAATATGGTAGAGAATAAGCTAATGCCAGCTGTAACTCATAAGATATGGAAGAGGCAGAAGAAATAGAAGAACCAAAGTATTATTGAAAAATTGAAGACAGTTTTCAGCTTTGAATTATTCTGCCTCGCAGAAAGAATGTGAACTGTGGCATGAAATAGACTTGAACTTGCATGCAGATATTAAAACTCACACTCCATGAGAAGAATGCTTTAAATAATACTTGGCATGCAACAGACATCTAATGAAAGATTTATCAATAGGATTGAGGCCACAGAGGACAATACAAAGAACTACCTAGCACAATGCCTTCTGTAGTATAGATTACCATTGATATTTGCTAAAGGAGTGGATACATTTTCTCAGTCTCATTTTAACAAGACATTTACATGCACTTCAGAGGATGGCACAAATGAAGGGAAAGATGTCAGAAAAAAAAATCTGATGAGTCCTGAAATCCATGACTACTTAGATCTCCTCATGATGTAGGAGCCATGAGGGATAACGCAACATGGCAAAACGAATAATTTAAATTCAGAATACCCAGGTTCTGGCCTTGACTCTGTCTCTATCTGTTCAGTGACTTCAGACTGTAATTTTGCCTGTCTCTAATGTGTCTCTTCATTTCTAAATGAGGACATAGAAGGAGAATATTTGTATTATCCATTCTAAAACTAAAATTCCATGCTTTGACATTCACAGAAAAGTCTAGCATTTCAGATTTGTGACTCCCATAATTTGAGGGTAACCCTATTACTTCAATCTTCCAAGTCCTTTAAAGTTTTTTTACATTAATCCTTACCACCTATATTCAACAAGTCACCAATTCTTATCAGTTCTGCCTCCCAAGTATTTCTCAAAGGCGTCATCTTTTCTGAATTCCTACAGCTGTTTCCTTAGTTCAGTCCCATATCATATCTTGACAGGATTACTCGTATCTTTAAACTGATTCTCTGACTCTAACTTCACCATTTTCCAAATTATGTTCTGCATTTTCTGAAGTTCAGATAATTTAAGTCTTTTTTACATAAACTGGCAGTTTTGGTATTGACTCATCCATCCATTTTTTCATTTATTTACTAAATATTTGCCACCCATTTGATCTTGAGAAAATTAGTAACATCTTTGATGCCTAAGTTTATTCATCTGTAAAATGAGAAAAATAATAAAAATGTCTATTTCATTGACTTTGTATGATTATTAAATAAGTCACTATATGAAGAAAAAGAAGCTTAGAAAAGTCTCTGGCTTGTAATAACCACTGAAGGGTACAGTTTTGGGTAATACTGATACTATCACTCAACTAATGGTGCCAGGCACCATGATGTGCATGAGAGACAGACGAAATGCTAACAAGAACCTGTGGCTCCACCCTCGTATGTTTGACAATGCAATAATCACCTCCTTTAGTTTTGTCTATTAGTTGCTTAATCATTAGGAATAAAAAGCTATGGAGTCCACTTTTCTGTTTGAATTGCATTTCAAATGGATCATCAAACCTTGTCAGCTATAACAGTTTTAAACAAATCACCACTGTATAGTAGCTGACACCACCATGTTTTCCCACTTGGAGTTCTGCTGGAATTTTCTAGTAGGTTTCCCTGCCCCAACTATTGCCCCATGACAGACTTCTCTGTCGCTGTCAGAGTGAAAGCTATGTCAGCAACTCAAATGGAGAAAAGTCGAGCCTTGAGAAAACTAACCAGGTCACATTAAAATGTGTAAGGCTGTTTTTTTTTTTTTTTTTTTTTTTTCAGACAGCCCCCCAATTCAAATGGTACTTTACAACAAATGGTTAAGAAAAATCAATACAAAGCAAAATATCACGTCACACAATTATTCAATAAAATGGAGCAGAATGGAAAAACTCACCAGAAGAGGCCAGCATGCCCAGAATACAAACTAGAAGAAAACAAGTATGATTAAATCAGTTCATGTAATTTGGTTAGCATTAAAAAAATCAGGTAATAGAATTTGTCATAGTAAGAGAATAAAAGAGAAACATCACATGGATATCTTAATAGATGCATAAAAATATTTGACAGATATCAACACTCAATTCTGATAAGAAACACTAAGTAAATTAAAATAGAAGGGTACATCTTCATCCTTATGAAGGATATCTAATATAAATTAACATTATTTAGCTATGTTAAACTCCTTCCCTAGAAATTTTGAAAAAAAGGGCTGCTTTCTGTTTAACATTGCATTGGACATTCTGACCAGAGAAACAAGTCAAGAAAAATAAGAATCATATGAATCAGAAAGGAAGAAGTAAATTTACTTCAGTTTGCAGATAAAATAGTTTCCACAGAGATTGTAAGAAAACCTGTAGGAAGGATACTATAATTTAAAAATAAATTAAGCAAAGCTTAGAACACAAAATTAATATGCCACAGTTACTTGTATTTCTGAATTATCATAGTAAGCCACTGGATAGTGGAAATTAAAAAAAATAAATTCAGTATACATAAAATATTTAATTTATATATGTAATGTGATAAATGTATGTATGCATAACAACTTCAGACATATAACTTAGAAACAATCTTAACAACAGACATACAAGATCTATGCCCTGGAAACTATATTTCTGAAAGAAATTAAGAAAAATCTACGTAAATGGAGAGATAACATGTGCACTGATTACAAATACAAACATTGTTAAGATGCCAAATTTTCCCAAATTATTCTACAGATTCAATGCGGACATAAACAGAATCTTGACCTAATTTTTGAAAAAATTGAGAATGTAAATATAGATTTTACTGGGGAATGCAAAGGACGTTGAAACAGATAGGGCTTATACTATCTGAGTCAAGATAGTGTAGTTCTAGCATAAGAATAAGAAAGTAGATAAGCACAGTAGAAAAACAGTACAGAAAAGGACCCACACTTACACAGTCAATTAAAAAACAACAGAACATTTAATGAGAAAAAAAAAAACTATTTTCAACAAATGGTGTTGGAACTACTTATCCATATTAAAAATATATATAAAGCCAAAACCTAGGTCTTGGCCATGATTTTAAACCACACAGAAAAATCATTTAGAGATAGATTATATACTTGCATACTAAAGCTAAATTTATAAAGATTTTGGGAAAATAACATAGTACTATATCATTATCTGCAACCTAGAAGTAAGCAAAATTTTCTTAGAATGGTCCTATAATGTAGGAAATATATTATCTAGAAAAATTAGAAATGACACACTAATCTAAATCAAAATTAATTTTTTTCTCCAACAGAAGATGTCATTAGAAAAATGAATTGGCAAGTAGCAGATAAGATACTATTTATATAAAAAAAGATCTGTATCCAAACTATATTAAGAACTTGTGCAACTCAGTAATAATAAGATATTCCAATAAAGATGGGCAAAACATACGAACAGACACTTCACAAAGAAAAATACGTGAATGTACAAAAACCACACAAAAACCACTCAACTACTGTGATCAGGGAAATTCAAATGAAAACCATAATGATATTCCAATATACAATCACTGAAAAGGGTAAAATTAAAAGACTGATTACACCAAATAATGTAGTTTCACACTGAAGATGCGAAAGAACCAAAGCCACATACCTTCTAATAAGTTCCATTAAAAAACACACATCATTACTTTGATTTGATTCCTTGCAAAAATATATAACATGAGTTTTATGAGAAAAAAATCAGACAAACACAAATTCAGTAATATTAAATAACTGTGCTGTACTTTAAAAACATAAAGGTCTAGAAACTCTAACAATGGCTAAGAACTTCCAGTTTAAAGGAGATTAAAAAATGACCAATACATGCAATATGTGATCCTAGCCCTGAAAAAAGTAAAATAAACATGAAATTACTATTGTAACAGTTATAAAACATGGTAAATGTTAGCTGGATTTTTTAGTACTAGTACTATGCATCAATATTAACTATTCTGATTTTGGTACTATATTTTTTAATGCATTTTTCTTGTTCTTATAAAAAGACTTTATATCTCCAAGTTATTGTTAAATAATTGAGAAATATGTGTGTGTGTATGTGTGTGTGCGTGTGCATATTTTGAGGCATATGTGGCAAATGAGATAAAGATTAATAAAGCAAATGGGACTATGTATTAGTCTGTTCTCACACTGCTAATAAAGACACACCTGTATAAAGACAGAGTTTTAATGGACTCACAGTTTCACATGGCTGAGGAGGCCTCACAATCACAGCAGAAGGTAAAGAAAGTGCAAAGTCATGTCTGACACGGTAGCAGGCAAGAGTGTGTGCAGGGGAACCCCCCTTTATAAAACCATCAGCATTAGATCTAGTTAGACTTCCTATCATAAGAACAGCACAGGAAAAACTCATTCCCATGATTCAATGACCTCCTAGCAGGTTCCCCCAATGACACTTTTGGGTAGGACACAGCCAAACCGTATCACCTGCCCCTGGCCCCTCTCAAATCTCATGTTCTCACATTTCAAAACCAATCATGCCTTCCCATAGGTCTTAACTCATTTCAGCCCTAATTCAAAAGTCCACAGCCCAAAGTCTCATCTGAGACAAGGCAAGTCTCTTCTACCTATGAGCCTGTAAAATGAAAAGCAAGTTAATTACTTCCTAGATACAATGGTGGTACAGGCACTGGGTAAGTACAATGGGAGAAATTGGTCAAAATGAAGAGGATAGAGGCCCCATGTAAGACCAAAATCTAGTGGGGCAGTCAAATCTTAAAGCTCCAAAATGATCTCCTTTGATGTCATGTCTCACATCCAGGTCATGGTGATGCAAGAGGCGGGTTCCCATGGTTTTGAGTAACTCCACCCCTGTGACATTGCAGGATATAGCCTGTTTGGCTGTTTTTTCACAGGCTGCCATTGAGTGTCTGTAGCCTTTCCAGGCACACAGCACAAGCTGCAGGTGGATCTACCATTCTGGGGCCTGGAGGATGGTGGCCCTTTTCTCACAGCTCCACTAGGCAGTGACCCAGTGGACACTCTGTGTGGGTGTTCCCAACCCATATTTCCCTGCTGCACTGCCCTAGCAGAGGTTCTCCATGAGGGCTCTGCTCCTGCAGCACACCTATCTTGGAAATCCAGGCATTTCCATACATCCTCTGAAATCTAGGTGGAGGTTCCCAAACCTTAATTCTTGACTTCTGTGCACCCACAGGCCCAACACCATGTGTAAGCCACCAAGGCTTGGGACTTGCATCCTCTGAATCAATGCTCTGAGCTGTACATTGACACATTTTAGCTATAGTCGGAATGCAGGGCACCGAGTCTTGAGACTACACAAAGCAGCAAGGTTTTGGGCCTGGCTCACTAGCCCATTTTTTTCCTCCTAGGCCTCCCAGCTTGTGATGGGAGAGGCTGCTGTGAAGACCTCTGACATGACTTGGAGACATTTTCCCCATTGTCTTAGAGATTAACATTTGGCTCCTTGTTACTTATGTATTTTTCTGCAGGGGCTTGAATTTCGCCTCAGAAATGGGTTTTTCTTTTCTGTTGCATCATCAGGCTACAAATATTCTAAACTTTTGTGTTCTGCTTCACTTTTAAAATAAGTTCCAATCCCAAACCATATCTCTGTGAATAAATAAAACTGAATGCTTTCAAGAGCACACAAGCCACATTTTCAACACTTTGATGCTTAGAAATTTATTACACCAGATACCCTAAATTCTCTCGCTCAAGTTCAAAGTTCCAAAGATCTGTAGAGCAGGGGCAAAATGCTATCAGCATAGCAAGAATCACCTTTGTTTTGGTTTCCAATAAGTTCCCATCTTCATCTTAGACTACCTTAGCCTGGATTTTATTGCCCATATCACTATCAGCATTGTGGTTAAAGTCATTCAACAAGTCTCCAGGAAGTTCCAAACTTTCCCGCATCTTCTTGTCTTCTGAGCCCTCCAAGTCTCTAGAAAGTTCAAAACTTTTCTACATTTTCCTGTCTTCTTCTAAGCCCTCCAAACTATTCTAACCTTTGCCTGTTACCCAGTTCCAAAGTGACTTCCACATTTTCAGATACCTTTACAGCAGCACCCTACTCCTGGTACCAATTTGCTATACTAGTTTTCATAATAATGACATACATGAGACTAAGCAATTTCTAAAAAAAAAAAAAGAGATTTAACTAATGCACAATTCCACATGACTGAAGAGGCCTCACAATCAAGATGGAAGGTGAAGAAAAAGCAAATTCGCATATTACATGGTGGTAAGCAAGAGAGGGTGTGCAGGGGAACTGCCCTTTATAAAACCATCAGATATCATGAGTCTTACTCATTATCATAAGAACAGTATATGAAAAACTCACCTCCACGAATCAATTACAGCCCAGTGGGTCCCTCCCATGATAGATGGGGATTATAGGAGCTACAATTCAAGACGAGATTCAGTTGGGGACACAGGCAAACCATATCAGACCACATGTCAAAAATGAATGATTCTAGGTAGAGAGTACATGCTTGCTTTTGGTACTATTTTTGTAGCTTGTCTGCAAATCTGAAAATATATTTAAAAATAAACATAAGAGCTCATGCCACTTTCCTGATTTCAGCTTTCTAATGACATTTCATCACAATTATAATAAAATTCAATAACCTGCCATGATTTATGAGGCTTTATATAATCTTGTCTAAGAATTTACCTCTTTAATTTTATTTTTATTACTTTCCTTGCTCACTCTGCTCGGATGACACCAACCTTTTTGCCATTTCTCAAGCATTCCAAATGGAGTCTCTTCTTGTGCCTTTTGTATGTGGTAGTCTTGTTCTGCCTGAATCATTCTTTTCTCAGATGCTTCCCTATCATATCCCTGCACATTATAAGGGTCTCTGACCAAAAAAGAATCCCTTGGTCTTCCCGTGTTTAAAAAAAATCTTCCCTGTTGCTCTCTGTCCCCACTTATCTTATGTTTCATTTCTCCACAACACTGAATGCTTATTAACATATTATTTTCTATTTATTAGTTATCTTCTACTCTAGAGTATACGTGCAATTTTTGTTCTTGTTCATATCCATGTAGCTAGAACATAGAGAAGAGTTGGGCATTTGGCCTATATTCATAGTTTTTTAAGTATTGGAGGAGCATACAAATGAATTAGTAAGATATTCAATGCCGGGCGAGGTGGCTCAAGCCTGTAATCCCAGCACTTTGGGGGGCTAAGACAGGCGGATCACGAGGTCAGGAGATTGAGACCATCCTGGCTAACATGGTGAAACCCCGTCTCTACTAAAAAATACAAAAAACTAGCCAGGTGAGGTGGCAGGCACCTGTAGTCCCAGCTACTCGGGAGGCTAAGGCAGGAGAATGGCATGAACCCGGGAGGCGGAGCTTGCAGTGAGCTGAGATCCGGCCACTGCACTCCAGCCTGGGGAACAGAGCGAGACTCCGTCTCAAAAAAAAAAAAAAAAAGAAAGAAAGATATTCAAGTACAGTTATGTGCTACATAGAGGTTTTTCAGTCAGAGACCACAAAAACAAAACTGTTTCCATAAGATTATAATACTGTATTTTTACTGTCCCTTTTCTATGTTTAGATACACAAATACTTATTATTGTATTACAGTTGCCTACAGTACTCAGTACAGTAACATGCTGTACAGATTTGTAGGCTAGGAACAATCGGCAATACTGTACAGCCTAGGTGTGTAACAGGCTACACAATCCAGGTTTGCATAAGTACACTCTATAGCATTCTCACAACAACAAAATTACCTAAGGACACATTTCAGAATACATCCCTGTCATTAAGCGACACATGATTGTAATTGTTTGATTATGATTGGGGTAATGAATGCCTCAGAAAAGGTATAATAAACCTCTAGGTTATCATAAAAGCAAAGATCAGAAAAGCTTCTTTTATTGTGCAGTTCTGTAGCTTCTCTCCATATGCTGTGTTTGTTGTCCTTAAATATATTCAGAGAACCTGAACATTGTCAATGATGTGCTGTGAGTACCACCCCATCCAGAATATGAAATTCACTGGGACTTTGTCCAAGTTATTTCTTTCTGTTCATGTGTACTAAATTTTTATATATACACCAAAGAGTGTTTAGAGTTGTGAGAAATTTAATTTTATTCCCCAACTTTGTGCAATTTGTGAACTTGATAATCCTTAGTTTTCATTTCTTCTCTCAATTTTGTATTGCCTTATTGAAGGTACTGTCAGGATCATCTACTAACCATAAATCATAAATCATAAATGAACTGAACAAAATAAATACCATGTATTTGAAATACAAGAGTCAAGGTAGACTCCCAAGTATTTTGTCCAAACAACTGTCAAATGATATGTGGGTTTTGAAAATAAGAGAGCTCCATTACATGGCATGGTTGCTCTCATTAATACGAAGTTATTAACAAATTCTTTTTTTTTTTTCTTTTCTTTTCTTTTTTTTTTTTTTTTGAGACAGAGTCTCGCTCTGCCGCCCAGGCTGGAGTGCAGTGGCGTGATCTTGGCTCACTGCAAGCTCCGCCTCCCGGGTTCACGCCATTCTCCTGCCTCAGCCTCCCGAGTAGCTGGGACTACAGGCGCCCGCCACCTCGCCCGGCTAGTTTTTTTGTATTTTTTAGTAGAGACGGGGTTCCACCGTGTCAGCCAGGATGGTCTCGATCTCCTGACCTTGTGATCCGCCCATCTTGGCCTTCCAAAGCGCTGGGATTACAGGCTTGAGCCACCGCGCCCGGCCAACAAATTCTAAATGAATAAATGTTTGCTGTTGTTGTTGAGACAGAATCTCACTCTGTCTCCCAGGCTGAGTGCAGTGACATGACCATGGCTTGCTGCAGCCTCGACCGCCTGGGCTCAGGAATCCTCTTGCCTCAGCCTCCCAAGTAGCTGGGACTACAGTTGCACACCACAATGCCCGGCCAATTTTTGATTTTTTTGTAGAGACAGGAACTTAGTATGTTGCCCAGGTTGGTACTGAACTCTTGGCTTCAAGAGATCCTCCTGTCTTGGCCTCCCGAAGTGCTGAGGTTACAAGTGCGAGCCACTGTGTTTGGCAAATAGATGACTTTGAACAGCTGACAAGAAATGCTTACCACATAGAATTAAAACTCTGAAATGTGATGTAGCGAAGTGGGAACTGATTCTGGAGTGTGGGGAATTGGGTTCTGTTCTAAGCTCTGTCACTATCAGACAGACATACTGCCTGCTTGGACAAGTTTTTACTCTTTTGAAGCCTCTGTGTCTTATAACCAAAACGAGGAATTTGGACTAGGTAAAAACTAAGACCCTTTCCTGTTATAATATTCCATGATTTTAGGCTGAGCTAATTCAGGGACATTATTTTTTATAAAATGATTAAGAGGTAGAAGTAGCCAAGAAAACATTTGTAAGACTTCCACATTTTTAGGGAAAATATAGAGCTTACATCTCAGAGGGCATAAGGTTAACCCTGGTCCATGATGATGAGCTTTTTTAAGGTGTACATGCCCTTTCTGTGATTCCCAGCACTGCATTGTATTTAAGTCTAATTAAATCTTTTTGTACAAACTTCAAATACACTTAATTAAAACAGGTAGACTAGGGATGATAAAATTCCGAAAGTAAGTAGGTTAAAGTGCAGGCTCATTTCTTCTGCTAATTAGTTGAAGGATGATCTTCCTTGCCGAGGGGCCAAACGACAGGAGATTCATTTCTTCAACTTAAATCTGTTTTTAAATGTCTTTCTGAAGCCTTTAGGCTTTGGAATTTGAATTCTATAAAATTGAATGCTGGGGATTATCTCTTTTTCTTTTATACTTAGTTAAACCCTAAGCAGGGTTCAATAGAGATCCAAGCATTATAGAGTACCCAATGGTCATTGAGTCCACACATTCAGTCAGCAAAACTGGCCACGTGGTAATTCTATCATCACTCCATCACTCTTGAGAGACTGGCCTAACTTCATGTATTATGATAGATTTTCGGAAACTGTGACTTATTCATTAAATGTTTGATTCTTTGAACTACTTAGCTTGGCACTGAAGGGATAAATTTGATTTCTCAGCACTGCAGCCATAATCATCCTGTGTGTTTAAAACTGCTCCCATTCAAGGGTCAGTAGTATGGCTGGGCAGGCATAGTCCCAGTTGGTTTTCAAAATAATCCTCACAGTCCCCCAAGGTGATGACTGCAATTTGGATTTTGTTTCATGTCGTAATGACAATGTAATCATTATACTATTACAGAAAATAAATAATTGTGGTATATGTTAGGTTGGTGAAAAAAAATTGCAGTCTTTGCTGTTACTTTCAATGGCAAAAACCACAATCACTTTTGCACCAACCTAATACAATCCATAATTTATGTTGCTGTCTGCACGTATTGTCTGCATTCACATCACTACATTTTTTTTTTTTAATGTTGGGGCATGATGTGAGGAAGCCTCCTTTTGACATGCTAAAATGTTTATATCTTCTTAAAACCATATTATGCATAGGAATAAACATTTTTTTCTGTGAAATTTCACCAATGCTGAACATGCTTGACATGAATCTGGAGGAAGGTTTGGGGGCCTCGCAGAGGCCTGGTACACCTGCTGACACTGGTGTAGACATTGTGTGGTGCATAACAGAGCTACTTTCCATGGAGTGTCTTATCATGTGAGTAATAAGTGCTAAGCATCCAAGCTGGCCTCACCTTCCTTCTATTTCCTTGCTATTATCTTAGTGTTTCTCCTAAAATAGTGTTCCGAGAACTGTACCTGCAAAAAGGGATCTATTAACTCTCTAATAATTTTGAATTTTAATATACTGATGAGCTAAAAAACATCCAAGCATTTTTTTTCTTTCATTTATTTGCCAGGTATTTATTGAAATCACTCTTCTAGACTCGGAGAGGAAAAACTGTCCTAGTGGAGTTTTGTCTGTTAAATGGTAACTGAATTTATAGCTCTTGCCTCCGTTTTTCAGACACTTTTAAGACCAATTTTGGATTCTCAGCAAAATTAAGAGAAACAGAGAGAGATTTCCCACATACTCTCTCTCCCTACACATTTACAGACTCTCCGATTGCCAACATCCCTCACCAGAGTGGTACATTTGTCACAATTGATGAGCCTACACCAATACATCATAACCACCCAATGTCCCTAGTTTACATTAGGGCTCATGATCAGCGTTGTATATTCTGTGGGTTTCGGCAAACGTGTAAGGATATGTACACATCATTGTAATAGCAAAATAGTATATTCGCTGCTCTAAAAACCCTCTGTGTTCTTCCTGTTCATCCTTCCCTCCCCTCAAACTCTCTGGAAAGCACTGATGTTTTTAGCGTCTCCGTAGGTTTGCCTTTCCAGAATGTCATGTACGTAGAATCATATAGCACGTAGCCTTTTTAGACTGGCTTATTTGACTTAATAGTACATATTTAAGGTTTGTCTATGTCTTTTCATGGCTTCATAGCTCATTTCCTTTTTGCTATGAATAATATTGCATTGTCTAGATGTACCATAGTTAGTTATTGTTCAGTTAATTAACTGAAGGATATCTTGATTTCTTCCAAGTTTTGACTGTCATGAATAGTACTGCTGCAAATACCTGTTTGAAGGTTTTTGTGTGGACATAATTTTTTAACTAATTCGGGTAAACACCATGTAGTGTGATTGTCAGTCTTAGGGTAAAAAAATAACTAGTTTTGTAAAAAACTGTCAAAATTTCTTCCAGAGTGGCTGTACCATTTGCCGTTTTCATCAGTAATTAATGAGAGTTCCTGCTGCTCCACGTCCTAGCCAGAATTTGGTGTTGTCAGTGTTCCAGATTTTGGCCATTTTGATAGGTGTGTAGGGGTATCTCATCGTTTTAATTTGCATTTCCCTGATGATATATGATGTGAAGCATCTTTTTATATGCTTATTTGCCATCAATAAATCTTCTTTGGTGATGTGTCTTTTAAGGTCTTTAGCCTATATTTTAATTGGGTCAGTTTATTTGTATTGCTGAGTTTCAAGAATCCTTTGTATATTTTAGATAACAGTCCTTTAGCAGAATTTTTTTTTTTTTTTTTTTGCAAATATCTTCACGTGTCTGTGGCTTGTCATCTCATCCCTTTGACAGAATACTTTGCATAGTAGAAGTTTCTAATTATAATGAAGTTCAGTGGCCGGGCACGGTGGCTCAAGCCTGTAATCCCAGCACTTTGGGAGGCCGAGACGGGAGGATCATGAGGTCAGGAGATCGAGACCATCCTGGCTAACACGGTGAAACCCCGTCTCTACTAAAAAATACAAAAAAAACTAGCCGGGCGAGGTGGCGGGCGCCTGTAGTCCCAGCTACTCGGGAGGCTGAGGCAGGAGAATGGCGTAAACCTGGGAGGTGGAGCTTGCAGTGAGCTGAGATCCGGCCACTGCACTCCAGCCTGGGCGACAGAGCGAGACTCCGTCTCAAAAAAAAAAAAAAAAAAAAAAAAAATGAAGTTCAGTTTATCAATTGTTTCTTTCATGGATCATAACTTTTGTGTTGTACCTGAAAGGTCATTGCCATATCCAAGATCATATAGGTTTCCTACTATTTTATCTTCCAGAAGTTTTATAGTTTTGCATTTTACAGTTAGGCCTGTGATCTATTCTAAGTTCATTTTTGTGAAGGGTATAAGGTCTGCGTCTAGATTTTTTGTTTTTAGTTTTTTTGCTTCTTGATGTCCAATTGTTCTCTAACCAGTTGTTGAAAAGTACAACTTTGCTTCATTGTCCTATAATTGCCCCTTTGTCAAAGGACAATTGGTTATAACTATGGGGGTATATTTCTGGCTTTCTATTTCATGCCATTGATCTGTCTGTCTATTCTTTCACAATTAGCTTCCTGTCTTTATTATTGTAACTTTATAAGACTTGCAAGCAGGTAGTGTCAGTCCTCTCACTTTTTTCTTCTCTTTCAAGATTGTCTTTGCTATTCTGAGTCTTTTGCTGCCCTTTATAAACTTCAGAATCAGTTTAGTGATATTTGTGAAATAATTTCATGGAGTTTTGATGGGGGTTGCATTTAACCTATACATCAAGTTGGGAAGAACTGACATCATGACAATATTGAGTTTTCCTGTTCACAGACATGGAATATTTTTCCATTTATTTAGTTCTTTTTTGATTTATTTCATCAAAGTTTTATCATAATCATATAGATCTTGCATATATTTTGTTAGATTTATACATAAGCATTTCCTTTTGGGGGATGTTAATGTTAATGATATGTTTCTATTTTCAAATTCCTCTTGTACACTGCTGGAATATAGGAAAATGATTGGCTTTTGTGTGATATATTAATCTTGTGTCCTGAAATCTTGCTGTAATTACTTCTTTGTTCCAGCAGTTTCATTTTTTGTAAGTTATTTTGAATTATCTACAAAGGTGATCATATCAGCTGCAAATTTTTTTTAAATTTCTTCCTTCCCAATCCATAGACACCTTTTTTTCTTGTCTTGTCTTCTTGACTTAATGACAATGTTGAAGAATAGTGGTGTAGGGGACATTCTTGTCTTGTACCTGATCTTAGTAGGTAAGCTTGAGTTTCTCACTATTTAGGAAGATGTTAGCAGTAGGTCTTTCATATATACTCTTTATAAATTTGAGGAACTTTCTCTGTGTTTCTAGTTTGCCAATAATTTTTATCATAAATAAATGTTGGAGTTTGTTAAATTCTTCATCTATTAATATATGTTGTAATTTTCTTTTTTAGCATAGTGAGGCAATAAATTACAATAATTGATTTTTAAATGTGGATCCAGACTTGCATACCTGAAATAAAACCCACTTGATAATGGTGTATAATTATTTTTATTTATTTGTATTCATTGTGCAAGTTTTTTGAGGATTTTTGCATCTTTATTCATTAGCAATATTAGTCTATAGTTAATCTGTATTAATCTAATAGCTTTGTCTCATTTTTAGTACTAGGGAAATGCTGGCCCTTTTCAATAAGGTAGGAAGTATTCCCTATTTCTATCCTCCAAAAGACATTGAAAAATGGTATAATTTCTTCCTTAAATGTTCAATAGAATTCACCAGTGAACTCAAGATTAATGCATTCTGCTTTGGATTATTAAATATTGTCTCAATTTCTTAGTATATATAGGCCTATTTAGATTGTTAATTTTTCTTCTGTGAATTTTGACATCTCATGCTTTTAAAAGAATTGGCCTGGCTGGGCGCAATGGCTCAGGCCTGTAATCCCAGCACTTTGGGAGGCTGAGGCGGGAAGATCACGAGGTCAGGAGTTCAAGACCAGCCTGATCAACATGGTGAAACTCTGTCTCTAATAAAAATTCAAAAATTAGCAGGGCATGGTGGCACGTGCCTGTAATCCCAGCTATTTGGGAGGCTGAGGTAGGAGAATCGTTTGAACCTGGGAGGCGGAGGTTTCAGTGAACTGAGATGGCGCTATTGCCCTCTAGCCTGGGCAACAGAGTGAGACTTCATCTCAAAATAATAATAATAATAATAACAATAACAGAAAGAATTCGCCTATTTAATCTAAGTTATAAAATTTGTGGGCATATTATGGTTCATAGTATTCTTGGTTTGTAATTACTTTATTTTCTTAAGTTTCAGGGTACATGTACAGAATGTACAGGTTTGTTTCATAGGTAAGTGTCTGTCACGGTGGTTTGCTGCACCTGTCAACCCATCAACTAGGTATTAAGCCCAGCATGCTTTAGCACTTTTCCCTAATGCTCTCCTTCCTCCAACCACCCCCTGACAGGCCCCAGTAAGTATTGTTCCCCTCCCTGTGTCCAGGTATTCTCATTTTTCAACTCCCACTTATAAGTGAGAACATGCACTGTTTGGTTTTCTATTCCTGCATTAGTTTGCTGAGGATAGTGGCTTCCAGCTTCATCCATGTCCCTGCAAAGTACATGCCCGGCACAAGACAAGGATCCCCTCTCTTACCACTCCTATTCAACATAGTATTATAAGTTCTGGCTAGGGCAATCAGGCAAGAGAAAGAAATAAAGGGTATTCAGTTAGGAAAAGAGGAAGCCAAATTGTCTCTGTTTGCACATGACATGACTGTATATTTAGAAAATGCCATCGTCTCAGCCCCAAATCTCCTCAAGCTGATAAGCAACTTCAGCAAAGTCTCGGGATACAACATCAATGTGTGACAATAACAAGCATTCCTATACACCAATGACAGACAAACAGAGAGCCAAATCATGAGTGAACTCTCATTCACAATTACTACAAAGAGAATAAAATACCTAGGAATTCAACCTACAAGGGATGTGAAGGACCTCTTCAAGGAGAACTACAAACCACTGCTCAAGGAAATGAGAGGACACAAACAAATGAAAGAATATTCCATATTCATGGATAGGAAGAATCAACATCGTGAAAATGGTCATACTACCCAAGGTGATTTATAGATTCAATGCTATCTCCATCAAGCTGCCACTGACTTTCCTCACAGCGTTGGAAAAAACTACTTTAAATTTCATATGGAGCATATTATTTATATTTTTTATTTTATATTTTTTGTTGCTTTACAGTTTTCAATATGCATTTACAGCTAATCCATGTCCACTTTCAAATAACACATATATACATACTTACATAGAATATATATACACATACGTACATATACACACATATTTAGAATATAATCAAATAGATTGTTGCTATTATTTTGAACAAACTCTTATCTGTTAGGTTAATTAATAGGAGAAATAAGGTTTTATTTTACCTTCGCTCATTGTTTTTCCATGTTCTTTCTTTAGGTAGGTCAAAATTTCTGAAATATATCATTTTTTCTTTCCCTCAATAACTTTAATTTTCTCAATTTGTGTTTGTCTGAGACTGTCTTTATTTCTTCTTCACTTCTAATTGATAATTTTTCAGGGCACAGAGTTCTATGTTGGTGAATTTTTTTCTCTCTCAGCACTTTAAAAATTTACTCTACTCTTTTCTTGCTACATGTTTTCTAAGGAATTGGATGTAATTCTTTGTTCCTCTGTAAGTGAGAAATATATATGTTTTCCTCTGACCTTGTCAGGATTTTTTTCTTTATTGCTGTTTTTTTTTTTTTTTTTTTTTTTTTTTTTTTTGTATTTTTCTGTTACAGTGGCTTTAAAAAAAAAAATCTCTTTAGCATTGTGTTTTCCTTAAGATTTTCATCTCTGTTTATATTGCCCTTCTGTTCTTGTATGCCTTCTATTTTACCTATTAAAACTGTTGGTATATTAATTATAGTTGTTTGAAATTTCTGGTCTGATAAATTCACCATCCCTGCCATGTCTGATTTTGATATTGTTCTAACTATATAAATCATGCTTTTGGCCTTCTTGTATGCCTTGTAATTTTTTAAATGGAAAGACAAAATGTATTGGATAAAAGAAACTGCTATAAATAGGCTTTAGGTAATGTGGTGGCAAGGGGGAGGGTGAGAGGCAGTGCTCCATAGTCCTGCGACTGGACCTCAGTCTTTTAGTGTGCCTGTGCCTCTGAACTGTGAGCTTCACAAGTATTTCTCAGGGCATTTTTTTAAAATTCTTAATTTTATTTGTCTACCCTTCCAAAGATGGAAGAAGATGGGTAGAGTAAATTGAAGTTGGATATTACCCTTCTCTCACATGAAAGTTAGAGATAACCAGAGTTGTGTATTCTACTTCCCCCACATCAGTTTGGTTCTGATAGTATCCCAGCAGGTTAGGCCTGGCTAACTAGTTTCTTCTGAGAGCAGGCCTTGTTAAGAAGAACAAAATGCTCTGGAATATTTTTAAATGGTTCATTTCCCCTGCCCCTGCTGGAAGTATGAGGGGGATTATTCTCCACTATTTACTCTAAGAACCTCATCAAGCTCCTTAAGACTGTGTCCTCCCTGGAGTTTTTAACTCTGACTTATCCTTACTAAGCCTTCAGCAATTCCTCAGTTATAGTACAGGTTTTCCTACCCCAGCACTGGTTTTACTCATGAGTCATCACTCTGGGAAGCCCTGACTCTCTGTATTGACCCATCTATCTCTTTAGTCATGGGGGTAGCAGTTTGTCCTGTGTCCTCAACTGTTTTCTTGCTCCAGGAACAATTACTGATGTTTCATTCTGTTCAGCTTTCTACTTGTTGTTAGGGCAGAATGACACCATTTAACATGTAAAAATTTCTTTAACATGTGAAAATACATTTAGTACATTTAACATGTAAAAATTTCTTACATGTTGAACTGGGAGCCAGAAGTTGGAACTAATTTTCATATATATATATATATATATATATATAGAGAGAGAGAGAGAGAGAGAGAGGGAGAATATACAAATATGACAATCAGGGAAGAGAAGATGCACACATGGATAACAGCTGAATGAACACCCAGGCCTGATCAAACATCAAACCTGACCATTATCCTGTCATCAATGAGATAATCATTCCTATTCCATGAGGAAAATCAAGGAAGAAGTTAGAGACAGGGAGCACAATCCCTCAAATTTCCCTCTCCCTAAAAGACCAGAAGAATTGGGCAATATTATCCGTGGCACCAAATAAACCAAATAATTAAAATTTGATATTTGAGTAAGCATGTAATCAGAGATGCTATAGAGAAGTCTGCTTTCGATTCAGTCTATGAACCTCCTGTTGCCCATGTTCTACCTACATGTGAAGAGGTGTTGTAAGTGCTCCCTCTAGTTCCACATCTTTTAATATGCATTATTAATAATACATTAAAACTTGCAAATGTTAATTTATAATTTACAATTATGCTTGTTATTTATGTAACAAGCATCATTTGTCATAAATGTTCCTTTGATAAGTGTCAGTTTAGCTTCATCAAGGCAAATTTAGATTTCTGTACAGTATTTGTTAATCTAAGAATAAATTTTGATGGACATCTGCATCAATTTGTATATTAGGTCTACAACTTAATTTGTTATAATGTGGTTAAATATTATCCATTATTTTATTAATCTGAATTTAGTCAGTAATATTGAAATACCTCTACTTTTTTTGAACAGTAAGATATTTTACAAATAAGTGAGAAGATTTTATAGCTCCTGAAAAATATGTAGGAGCAAAGTTCAGTGAAGCCACTGCTGGCCTGGTGACACCAGAAAATGTGGTAGGACTCAGTGAACTCAACTGTGTGGTACAATTACGTGGCTGATTCCCAGGGCAACATCTGGAAGCTTTTAGAAAACCAATACCTACCATCTGTCTGTGCTCTCTTGCAGCTACTGCCAGAGAATAGTGGATTTACCTGTGCTTCTGCTTCTCACATCTCATTGGAGTTCCTCTTGTTGGAAAAAATCTAAACCACAACCTATTTAATAAGGATGCCAGAGAAATGTATTTTGCAAGATGCAGGCATCTATAACAATAGAATAGTTGGTATGCAATAAACCATCTTGCTTTAAACAAGTATAGATTGGAGAAAACACAAGAAACAACAGTTTTTAGTCATTGAATCAAGATGCAACAAAAGGCTGTGGTCCTTGAGAGGAGGAAAACTCAATAAGTTTCCCTACATTCAATTTGAGTTTTTGTCTGGAGGCGTTTTGCAAAACACAACACAGGTAAGTAGATACAAAATAGAGATGAGGTTAAGAATAAAATGAGAAAGAAAGGAAAGCCATGAAAAGATCAATCATAAGAAACCGGTTTGGATATATAGACATCAGACAAATAAGATTTCAATAGAACAAATATTATCAGGGATAAAAAAAAGAATATTTTGAAGAAATAAAAGCTTCAATTTTTTAAAAAGGGTATAACAATGCTAAATGATTATGCACATAATAACAAAGCTTCAAAAAATGAAGCAAGAACTGACATAGCTAGGGAGAGACAGAAATCTACAAATTTATTTGGGTATTTAACACTAATGCATTAGTAACTAACAAAATGAGTAGACATAAATGAATACAGAGGTATCTCAACCAATATAATATAATTTGAATTTATAGAATAATATTAACCTATTTGATGTAGTTAGTAAATGGAGAACAAAATACCTAACAATAGCAGAATGCAGTCTTTTCAAGTACATGGAAGACTTTCACCTAGATGAACCATGTAAGAAATTACAATCAATTCCAAAAGATCAAAACAAAATCAGACAAAGTGTTTTTCTAACAAAAATGGGATTAAATTAGAAATTGATTAAAAAACATAGAGCTAATCGTATATTTAATGGTTTAAAATTAGAAAAAGGCAAAGATTATTTATTATTCATTATTCTTATTTATTCTATTAATCTTGAACTGGAGATCCTGGCCAGCACAATAATACAAGTTAAAAAAAAGTAAACGTTATAAAGAACGGAAACACAAAAATAAAACTTGTTTTAAAAATTTTTGGAGGACATGTTTGTATACATAAAAAAATCTTAAGCAACTTACACCAAACCACTGCTATGAGGAATAACTGAATCTAAAAACCTAGCAGAATATAAAATCAATTATACAGAAATCTATTTTATTTTCATAAACTTTTTATGACAACTAAAAAGTAAAGTGAAACACATTATTTACAGTAGCATCAAAATTAAATAATGAAGAATAGAAAATTTGAAAATAAGCTGGCAGAAAGGGGATGATACAGATGCATCCAGGAGGAACATCTGCCACCAAGGGACCAGGACACTAGGAAGAATGGTGCACTCTGAGCAGATCTTTGCAAGAAAGGGATTGAGAGTGGACAGAGGGAGGACAAAGATGCTGGGCTCAAGAAGTAGGAAGCTGGGTAAACTGCATGGGCCTTACATGAAGCAGGACTCATTCCTAATCTCTAGTGACTCCTGTGATACGGATGAGTTGAACAGACAAAGAGCAATGCACTCTTACCATGGCTGTCTGGAATCCTGGGAGCAGGAGACCCATGACCCCCACAGACACTTGAGCTAGTAGACACAGCTGCTTAGAGAGGTGGTAGGGGCAGGACTCCTGTCTGTGCAGAGCCTAGAGGGTTTTATTTGGGAACGTCTGCAGGGGAGCACAGTCAATGACACTCATCCCCCAAGGCATGTCATGATCCCATAGGAGATTCTAGCCTTAGGGAACCTGTCAGACCTGAACAGAGCAGGGTGATCTTGCCTGTGAGATGGGGCCAGTTTTACCTGAGTGCCCTTCTGTCTGCTGACCTCTCCCGGGGCCCCAGCCTGACTGTGTCTACTTGCTATGCAGTCTTAGATGCCCAACTGAGGTGCCTCCTGGGGGTCTGCGTCATAGTTCCTACACTGGCAGGCAATGCTTGACTGTATCAGAGAGTTCCAGTAGAGCAGCCTCCACCAACATGCACCAGCCTACCTGGGATCTCCCTCAACTGCAGTCTCTCTTGTCCCAATTTGCCAGCACGCCCACACTCACCTAAGGCTACCCCCCACCATAGTTTTGCCAATAAGTGTGTGCACAAGCAAACCTCACCTCCCCTTCCTGCTGGAGCAGGGGTATATGTGCACTTTATTGTGCCATTTTTATTGGTGTGTGTGCACCCAACATTGCCTGCACTTCACGTTCGCTGTTGCTACTGGTACAAGTGAATAAGCATGGATTCCGCTGCCACCACCCAACAAAGCATGTTGGCTGGCACCACCTTTTGGAGTGTGGTAGCTGGCCTGCAGCCTGGGAACACTTTGGCCCCTCTAGGGCAGCAGGTTTTCAACTTCAAGGGGCCAAAGAACAAAGCTTGGGTTCACATACCAGTCCCCCAGTGTTAGAGGATGAAGCCCAGGAATGCTGAGCTAAGCCCTGGTCCCCCTCAAATTTACCAGATATGTAGGCTGTTGATTGAACCCACCTTATACCACAATCAAACTCCTAGGGATATCAAATAAGCTAAAAGGAAAAAAAAATCCCATCCAAAAGACAAACTTCAAAGATTGAAGGAACATCAGCCCATACAGACAAGAAAGATCCAACACAATAACTCACGTAGCTCAGAAAGCCAGAGTGTCCTCTTATCTCCAAATGACCATACTAGTTCCCCAGCAATGGTTCTTAATCAGGCTGAAATGGCTAAAATGACAAAAACTGATTTCAGGATACGGACAGGAGGAAGGATCATTCAGAAGAAAGTCTAAACCTAATCCAAGAATTCTAAGGAAGATAATAGAATGGTACAGGAAAGGAAAGGCAACATGGTCATTTTAAGAAAGAACCAAACTGAGCTGACGGCAGAAAAACTCACTTCAAGAATTTCAGAATACAACTGCAAGTATTAACACAGAATTGACCAAACTGAGGTCAGAATCTCAGACCTTGAAGACATGCTCTATGAAATAACTCAGTCACACAAAAATAAAGAAAAAGCAATAAAGAAGAGTAAACAAAACCTGCAAGAAATAGGTGATCATGTAGAGACTGAATCTATGACACATTGTCATCCCTGAAATACGAGGAGAGAAAGCAAACTACTTAGAAAACACATATTTCAGGATATCATCCATGAAAATTTCCCAACCTTGCTAGAGAGGCCAACATTCAAATTTAGAAAGTGCAGAAAACCCCATGTGAAATACCACACAAGAAGACCATCCTCAAGACACATAGTTATCGAGTTCTCTGAGGTCAAATGGAAAGAAAAAATGTAAAAGGCAGCTAGAGAGAAGGGGCAGGTCACCTCCTAAGGGAACCCCATAAGGTTAACAGAAGACCTTTCGGGAGAAAACTTACAAGCCAGAAGAGAATGGGGGCCTATATTCAACATTCTTAAAAGAATTTTCAAGCAAGAATTCTGTATATAGCAAAACCAAACTTCATAAGCAGAGAAATACGAGCCTTTTCAGACAAGCAGATTCTAAGGGATTTCATTACCACCAGACTTGCATTTTAAGAGATCCTGAACAGAGTGCTAAATATGGAAAGACCATTACCAGCCACAACAAAAAGCACATTTAAGTACACAGACGAGTGGCACTACAAAGCAACCACACAAAAAAGTCTGCATAACAATTAGCTGAAAACATGATGACAGGAACAAATCCACAAACGTCAATACTAACCTTGAATGTAATTGGGCTAAATGTTCCTACTAAAAGTCATAGAGTGGCAAGTTGGATAAAGAAGCAAGACCCAATGTTACCTTGTCTTCAAGAGACCCATCTCACAAGCAATGACACCCATAGGCTCAAATTAAATGAATGAAGAAAAATATACCAAGCAAATGGAAAACAGAAAAATGTAGGCCTTGCTATTCTAATTTCAGAAAAAATAGAGTCTCAATGAACAAAGATCAAAAAGGACAAAAAAGGACACTACATAATGGGAAAGTTTTCAATTCAACAAGAAGACCTAACTATTCTAAATTTTTGTGCACTCAACACAGAAACTTCTAGATTATAAAGCAAGTACTTAAGAGACCTATAAAGAAATTTAAATTACTACATATGATAGTGGGAACCTTCAATACCCCACTGATAATATTAAACAGATCACCAAGGCAGAAAACTAAAAAAGGTATTCAGGACCTGAATTCAACATTTGACCAAATAGGCTAAATAAACACCTACAGAACTATTCACTCCCCATGACAGCAAAACACACACACACACACACACACACACACACACACACACACACACACACACAATATACATTCTTCTCATCTGCACATCGCAGGTACTCTAAAATCAATCCCAAAATTGGACATAAAACAGTACTCAATAAATTCAAAAAAAATCACACCAACTGCATTTTGAGACTATAGCACAATAAAAATAGAAATCAATATCAAAAAATGTGCTTACAACCAACTAATTTCATGGAAATTCAACAACTTGCTCCTGAATGACTTTTGGGTAAATAATGAAATTAAGGCAGATATCAATAAATTTTTTGAATAGCATCAAAGATGCAACATACCAGAATATCTGGAACACAACAAACACTGTGTTAAGAGGAAAATGTATAGCACTAAACACCCATATCAATAAGTTAGAAAAATCTCAAATTGACAACCTAACATCAACTGAAAAAATTAGAGATGCAAGAGCAAACCAACTCCAATGCTAGCAGAAGATGAGAAATAACCCACATGAGAGCTGAACTGAAAGTAATTGAGATGAGGATAACCATACAAAAGATCAACAAATACAGGAGTTTTGTTTTGATTTTTTTCATAAGATATCTGGACCGCTAATAGAGCAATAAAGAAAAAAAGCAGAGAAGATCCAAATAAACACAATCAGAAATGACAAAGAGGACATTACCACTGATCCCACAGAAACGCAAATAACCCTCAGAGACTTCCGTGTATACTCCTATGTACATAAACTAGAAAACCTAGCAGAAATGGGTAAATTCCTGGATGCATATACCTGCCCAAGACTGAACCAGGAAGAAATTGTATTCCTGAAGAGACCAATAAAGAATTTCAAAATTGAATCAGAAACAAAAAGCCTGCCAAACTAAAAAGCCCAGGATCAGATGGATTTACAAATTCTACCAGATGCATAATGAAGATCTGGTACCATTCCTACTGAAACTATTCCAAAAAAATTGGAGAAGAGGGACCCTAACTCATTCTATGAGGCCAACATCATTCTGATATCAAAACCAGGCAGACACAACAGAAAAAAAAAAAAAGGTATTCCAATTATTACATCTTTCCATCCTTGCCAATGAAGGAGATCATCAGCAATCAAGGTCAAATTTGTACCCCCTGGCAACTACCTTCCTGATTGTCTCAGGTTACCAGACACTCCAATAAGCATGCTGTGGCCATTTGTAAGGACATCTGGGATTTCCGTTACTGCTACTAGGTTATTCACTTGATGATTCCATTGCTCCTACTAAGACGTAATTTAATTTTCCATTTAGTATCCTAACTCCTGAGACCACATGTTTTAGAAGGCAAAAAATACATCTTTCTAATTATTCCATCCCCAGTTCTTGGCCCAGTGATGGCAGCACAGCAGTACTCAGTAGGCATGTACTGAATTAGTTAAAAAAGAATATTCTTTTAAAACTAGTTTGTCTGGATAGATTCTTAATCTCCTGCTGTACCTTAATTTTACATAGGAGCAAAGCTAAATCGTAAATGGTAGGGGCATTCCCGTCTTCATTAACCTTATGATGACACAGAATTTCAGTGAGAATGATTTACTTAGCCAGTGTCACATGCCTCATTCCCGTTTACCTCCTCTTCCCTCTTTGCATTTTTTTTTTGGTCCCTTCTCTGTGTTATCTTGTCAAGGATGCAGGAGTTTTCAGAGCCCCCCTTTGTTTTCTGACATCATATGCAAAGCACTCTCCAGGGAGAAAACCATAAGGCAGCAGTAGTTCTCTGCAGCCTTGAATCTGTCAAGAGAAATGAAAATATCCAAGGAGATATTACTACTCAAAAGTCCTCTAAGAGTGCATATTTGTCTAGCTTATTTCTATAATAAAAATTATTTTTCTTTAAATGTTGACCCTAAATCATGAGTTAGGACCTAAAATTGCATCCAGACCACCCCAGTATCAGTGTACTCCAAGGGGCTATTCAAAGAGACCCAGGTATGTATTCCACATGTGAGGATGACTTTAGCTCTCAATGTACACACCTTTCTCACCACACCCCCTCAGCACCCGATCACAGTCAAATCTTAACCCTCTTTAGTTCTAGGGTAGCACCTTCCCTGCTAAGATCCTCCTTCACGACATTTGCGTGATAGCTGGGCATTGTGGTAAAATGGAAATATGCAGAATTAGCAGGTAGAAATCTAGACGCATGTCTCAGCTTCACGACCTGTTGGCTTAAGGAAATTGGGGATTAATTAATTTTTTTGAGTTTCAGATTAATTAAAGAAAATGTGAAAATATTAACATAAATGGGGCTGAGTGTGGTGACTCACGCCTATAATCCCAGCACCTTGGGGGTCCAGAGACCGGTGGATCACCTGAGGTCAGGAGTTCTAGACGAGTCTGACCAACATGGTGAAACCCTGTCTCTACTAAAAATACAAAAATGAGCCTGGCATGGTGGTTGGTGCCTGTAATCTCATCTACTCAGGAGGCTGAGGCAGGAGAATCGCTTGAATCCAAGAGGAGGAGGTGGCAGTGAGCTGAGATTGTGCCATTGCATTCCAGCCTGGGCAACAAGAGTGAAACTCCATCTCACATGAAAAAAAAAAATTTTAAAAATGGAGAGGAGAAGAGAGGAGAGGAGAGGAGGGGAAAAGGAGGGGAGGGGAGGGGAGGGAAGGGGAGGGAACATTAGGGAAAGGAAGGGAAGGAAAGGGAAGCGAAGGGAAAGGAAGGGAAGGGAAAAGTGTTAACATAAATGGGAGAATGTGATAGAGCCCTTTAAATTATAAAAGTATGTATGTGTTGGTTTTGTGTTTTCTTTTCCTTTGTATGTTTTTATTAGCCATGAACAGAATATGTATGTCTTTTTTTTTTTTAAGTTCTAGGATACATGTGCTGAATGTGCAGGTTTGTTACATAGGTATACATGTGCCATGGTGGTTTGCTCCACCTATCACCCCGTCATCTAGGTTTTAAGCCCTGCATGGATTAGGTGCTTGTCCTAATGCTCTCTCTCCCTTGTCCCCTCACCCACTGACAGGCTCCAGTGTGTGATGTTCCTCTCCCTGTGTCCATGTGTTCTCATTGTTCAACTCCCACTTATGAGTGAGAATATGCGGTGTTTGGTTTTCTGCTCCTGTGTTGGTTTGCTGAGGATGATGGCTTCCAGCTTCATTCATGTCCCTGCAAATGATCTGATTGATGAAACAGAATTTTTTTAATGGCATGTTCAGCAGAGGTTTCAGCTAAAGAATCAAGAAAATAATTGACAAAAATTCAGGCATTCAGGAGTGTTAGGAGACAATCTAGACAATTTACGCATGAAATAGCTGAAAAACAGACTGTGATCCCTCTGTAACACATAATTTAAGGGCAAAAATGGGTTAATGTTGAGGACAAGAAGTTCAGATTCATAGAATACCTGTCGAGAGAGATATAGAGTTACTTTATATCCTGCCACCATCATGGGGGAGATATGTGGGACACAGAGTTCTATCATCCAAAGTTAAGTGAGAGAGGTTCTAAGGAGATTGTTCAGACAGCATAATATACTATCCCTCCTGTCCTTTCAAACTGAGAGATCAAAGTATATTCATATTGAACTTAGACCTAGAAAATGCAAGGGGCAGTGAGAAGATAGAAGTGACTATGACTGTACATAACAGGTTGAAACTGCACTCCCATGAATTAATGGACACAGATTCATGATTCTTGTTAATTTCACGTGTGTGTGGAGTGGGGCACATACACATACATGAGATACACAACCTGGGTTGAAACCTACATTGGTTGCAACAATCGGGGCTTGAACTGGGAGTTTTAAGCAGTCAATAGCTTTTGCATCATTGAGGATAAAAAATCCCCAGCAATGTGAGTCTCCAAGGATACCATAAAAATGGTGCATTAGAAAAAAAGTATAAGCTTTGACTACTTCCCCAGTCCAGAGAGGATTTTATTAACCACCCCTCATGAGCATTAGAATTTGATTCAAGCTTCAATAGAATGATATTTATCTCACTTTCTTACCCTTCCTCCCACCCTCAGCTTTTATTCTGTAGAAGATTCAGTTAAGGGTTTCCTCTCCCACTGCAAGCTGATTTCTTTCAGCTGACCGTGGGTGGGGAAGAAAAGAATTGAGGATTGTGTATGAAGTTCAGAGTTTGAATGAGACAGAACTAAGACCATTCTTGTTATAAAAGGTCATTATTTTATTTGAAGTGGCCATATGTGTGGTGGAAACCACTTTAGTTTTTATGGAATTTGATTAGGAAAAGAAGCAAATAGAAAAGGTTGTAGAGGCAGTTGTGAAAAAGAGTACAATTGCTTTATGGTTTTATTCTAAAATTATGCTCTTTTGATCTAACATTGACATTATTATTATCTTTATCTTCACTATAATAATGATCATTATCGTCATTATTATTATAGATGCATGGGAAACTAAGGTTTCGAATGGCTTTTTAAAAAAAATCTTAGAAAAAAAGCTTATTACAGGATTGGCTCATAATTACTCTTATAAGGATTTGGGCATTTCCTGACAAAACCACAGAACCTGATATATTTGGCCTCCAAAGGGTCTAGTGAGGAGTTTAAGAGGAAGATGCCACATTGTTTTCTATATTATCTATCCATTCATTTGCTCAATTAGCACATATTTCTTGAGCACTTTTTATGGGTTAGACATTATGCCAGGAGCTTGGGTGACAAGGTAAGTGTAGCAACACACTTAAAGAGACCACATACTGGAAATGAGAAGAAACAATTACACACTTGCAGTAAGACACAATGACCATTCTAATATGGGGGAGGGCGTGCAGGGCACTAGAGGTGTGGTACATAGTGATGTGTACATAATCCAGTGATGGGATCCAAGGAAAAAAATGAGGTAAGGAAAGAGTAGGAAACAGTAGCATTCCTGTACAAAAGGAACAATGTGCTGCAAGGTTTAGGGGTTCAAGAACGTGCGGCATGGTCTATCCATTAAGAACATAAAAGCTTGCAGATAGATCTCAAATTAATTGACAAAAACTGTATGATTAGGGGCAAATTACATAAGCACTAAGTAAAGTGGGGAAGAATATAGGAAATGAGGTAAGGAATATGGCTGGGTATTTAATCTTGAGGAGTGTCATCAGTCATGTAAGACTTTAGGACAGGACGTTTCTTAGGAAACCACTGCAATAATCCTATGAAAAAATGATGTTTGGCCAAGAGTCAGGGCAAAACCTAGAGAGAAGGAATCGAGAGTCTTGGGTGGATTCAAATGTTGAGGATATGGTTTCAAATGTGAAATGGATGTGAGAGAAAGGGAAGAGTCAAGCATTTCTCTTATGTTTCTCGCTTAGGTATGGTGGTGTTGTTCTCTAAAACAGTGAACAGTGGAGTTAGAATCACTTGTTAACATTGCACAAGCATTATTTGAATTACCTGCAAAATATTGATGTCTTGTTAGATGTCTTGTATGAAGGCTGCAATATGGGTATGGACCTGAGCAATAGGATTTCGGTGGACGTAAGATTTTAGAAATGGAGACCTAGTTGGTGCTCCAAATAAAAAAAAAGTGGATGACATTGTCCATGAGAGAGCAGACAGCACAGAATGAGAAGTTAAGAGGGTCCAGAATTAAATAAATTCTTCTAAAATCGCTGTGTATTTTGTTGTGCTTTTCATGTGTTTAAGTTAATTTTTTATTCAAAAATAATATAAAATATAGTCATCTATAATTGAATATCATTAGGGAAACACAAAATGGACACAACGAGAATTCTTTAATAATATTTTTTAAATTTTATAGGTAAAAACCATTATAATCAACTTAAAAATATTAAAATAAAAATTCACAAGAACTTTTGCCACAAAAGCAAGGAAGGCCATAATATGGGTACATAGACAGATGCGTGCATATATGTAATACAAGTAATTATTAAAATAACACAAATATCCCAATTAAATAACTGGTAGTGGAGCTGAAATATAAACAAAATTAAAATGCAAATGGTCAATTATTGTATGGAATATGACTGAGATCATATAAATAAGAAAGATAAATATTAAATGATGGTGACATATCAGTATGTTCCTCTACATTTAGAAAATATTTAAATAAACAAAGTATGTATTGAGAGCTAGGCAGCCAGCAATCATATAAACAGGTAATGAAATTTACATAAGTTGGGTTTGAAATTTGCCAACGTTTGTGCATTTATACACTCATTCCATAAATATTGATTGTGTTTGTGAATGGATGAGGTACTATTACAGGTACTGGAAGTGTAAATATAAATTTTTTAGGCAGCTGTGTTCTGTGGAAGCTTTCATTCTGATTATACAGTCTAGAGCTGTGCTGTTCAATGAGATAGCCACTAGCCACATATGGCTATTGAAAACTTGAAAGGCAGCAAGTCAACTGAGCTATGATTTAAGTGTAAAACACTTATTCAACTTTAAGGACAAGGTACCATAAAACCTAGAAAATGTAGTATCTTTTTAATTATTTAAGAATAATTACACATGGAAATATTTTAATAAATTGGGTTAAATAAATTATTACAGTTAATTTTACTTATTTCTTCACTTGATCTTAGCCAAAAGGCCAAGAAGTGATTAACTTCATTTACTTCTTTTTACTGTTTTTAGTGTGGTTACTAGAAAACTTAAAATTATATATACGGCTTGCATTATATTTTTATTAGCACAAATACAGAACAGATTGGAAGTTTCAAGGTATTAATTTCTTTTATTGTATTCCAATGAAGTAATCAGAGATGCATTTAGAAATCAATTTTAAAGAAAATTCATTTTCATATTATTCATGGGACAAATAATTATAAACAATGTAAGTGCTTAACAATTGGAACTTCATTCTTTTATATGGTTTAAATTGGGAATTTGGTAAACTATGTATAATTAAATACATGAAAAAATATTCAAATTAATGTTAGAAAAGCAAAGTGAGATAAAATATATACTGTTTTCCTAATATTTGTCATATGTACAAATATACATATAACATATTGAATGTATATTTTGACTATATGTATAGGCATACACACGTATTTATATAACATATTTGTTGAGAGTTTACTAAAAGAACAGACTTTATCACTGCAACATAGCACCTCTACTGAGGACAGTCTGTTTTGTTCATCTCTTTCTGAAATGCCTAACAATTTTGACACTGTAAAGAATAAATAAGTGCCTGTTGAATGGCACTTATTTGGATGAGATACCATCCAGTGGTATCTATTTTTGAATATTTGTCAATGTAAGAATTACAGAAAGAGGGAAGGAACATGAAAGGTGGCATGCCAGTTGATACAGTTTTATTTTAGAGAAAACAAGCCTGAGAAGAGCCTTCTGGCCAAGTTGGGTCAGAGGCACACTGTCTTATAGACTAAGAGTTTTTAAGGATTTTGGTAAGCCACCTTTCGTGTTTCTTTCCTCTTTCTTTAATTCTCACAATCTATACTCTCTGCACTTTTCGTACATATTTTATGTCCAATAAATAAGAGTGAACTGAAAAAATCAGTAAACATAAATGGTTTAGTTTCACAATTACTTAACCAAAACAGAAAGTGGAGGCTTTAGAATGTAAATAATATACTAAAGGTTTAAATCTTATCTGTGACTGAACTGAGACTAATCTGTCTCTTGATCTAGTCATCTTCTTATTACACTGCTATTATCATTGAAGTGAACTGATTGTATGTTTAGAATAAATCAAAAGGGAAGTTGATATAGTGGAGACTGTTTAGGAAATTAGTCAAGGGGCAGAGGAAATTAGTAACTGAATTAGAAATGATATTTATTAGTTGAGAAAAGCAATGTAGAGGGGAATGAAAAAAAGACTACTGTACATACATTAAAGTCTGAATAATAGAAGTGGTGATAGCATCATAAATTGAACAAGATAGAGGATTAGGCAGGCAAGGAAGATAAATCCAACTTTAGACAATGTATTTGAGAAACCGGTAGAACACCTAGTCTGTAAGGTTCATCAGAAAGTTAAAAACACAAGCAGAAAATGTTGGAGCAATAAAGAAATATGGGAGTCAGTGTATAGAGGCTAATTTTAGTAGGGTCAGCCTGTGAATCTTTTAAATCGGAAGATCTGAGTACTATCACTTGCTTACCTGAGCACAGGACAGTTTTGTAGTGTTGCCAATAGCACAATTCAACATCTTAGAAAGGCATTTAAATTCTGGCAGAAACTTAGGGGTTGAAGAGAGTAAAGTATTTTTACAGCAACTCATAAAGACAACATCTATTTTTCTAAACATAATGCTTGCCTGCTGTAATGTACCTCATAATGTAAGGTTCTTCCTATGCCCAATTATAGCTGGGTAATTCCTCCAGAGTGAATAGCAAAGAAAGTGTTTTTTTTGTTTTTTGTTTTTTTTGCAAATTCTAATTAATACGTCTTAAATAGCATGCTACTTGCATTCAAATTTTTGTTTTATATATATATGTGTGTGTATATATATATATTTACACATATAGTTGCTCCAGATTTCCCACTAAAACTGTCATCACTAAGCAAGCATACATACACACATATGCAGTATATGTATGCACACACACACACACACACATGGTCTAGATAGCTGTTTTTGTATTAGTCTATTCGCACACTGCTAATAAAGACACACCCAAGACTGAGTAATTTACAGGGAAAAGAGGTTTAACTGACTAACAGTTCCACATGGCTGGGGAGTCCTCACAATCATGGCTGAAGGCAAAAGAGGAGTAAAGTCACCTCTTACATGGCAGCAAGCAAGAGAGAACTTGTGCAGGGGAACTGCCCTTTATAAAACCATCAGATCTCGTGATACTTATTCACTACCATGAGAACAGTATGTGGGAAACTGCCCCCAAAATTCATTATCTTCACCTGGGCCTGTCCTTGACACATGGGGATTATGATAATTCAAGGTGATATTCAGGTGGGTACATGGCCAAGCCATATCATTCTACACCTGGCCCCTCCCAAATCACATGTCCTCATATTTCAAAACCAACCATGCCTTCCCAACAGTCCCCCAAAGTCTTAACTAATTTCAGCATTAATTCAAAAGTCCACAGTCCAAAATCTCACCTGAGAGAAGGCAAATCCCTTCAGCCTATGAGACTGTAAAGTCAAAAGCAAGTTAGTTGCTTCCTAGATACCATAGGGGTACTGGCATTGGGTAAATACACCCATTCCAAATAGGATAAATTCTTCAAAACAAAAGGGCTACAAGTCCCATGCAAGTCCAAAAGTCACTAGGGCAATCACTAAACCTTAAGGTCCCAAAATTATCTCCTTTGACTCCATGTCTTACATCCAAGTCATGCTGAAGCAAAAGGTAGGTTCCCACAGCCTTGGGAAGCTCAGCCCCTGTGGCTTTGCAAGATATAGCCCCCTCTTCCAGCTGCTTTCATGGGCTGGTATTTCCCACCACAAGGTGCAAGCTGTTGGTGAATCTACCATTCTGGGGTCTGGAGGACGGTGGCCCTCTTCTCACAGCTTCACTAGGCAGTGTCCCAGTGGGTTCTCTGTGTGGGGATTCCCACCCCACATTTCCCTTCCATGCTGCCCCAGCAGAAGTTCTCTGTGAGGTCTCCATCCCTGCAGTACGCCTCTACCTGGACTTCCAGGCATTTCCATGCATCCTCTGAAATCTAGGTGGGGGTTCTCCTGCCTCAAGTTTACACTTCTGTGTGCTGGCAGGCACAACACCATGCGGAAGCACCAAGACTTGGGGCTTGCACTCTCTGAAGCCACAGTCCAAGGTGTATGTTGGCCCTTTTTAGCCATGGCTGGAGCCTTGGGTTGTGGGACACCAAGTCCCAAGGCTGCATGCAGCAGCAGGGGCCTGGACCCAGCCCAGGAAACCATTTTTCCCTCCTGGGACTCTGGGCCTGTGATGGAAGGGGCTGCCTCAAATGTCTCTGCCATGCTCTGGAGACATTTTCCCCATTGACGTTGTGATTAACAATTGGCTCCTTGATACTTCTGCAAATTTCTGCAACTGGCTTGATTTTCTCCCCAGAAAACAGGTTTTCCTTTTCTACAGCTTTGTGAAGTTGCACATTTTTTCAAACCTTTATGCTCTGCTTCCTCTTGAATGCTTTGCCACTTGAAAATTTCTATAGCCAGATACCCTAAATCATCTCTCTCAAGTTAAAAATTCCACAGATCTCTAGGGCAGGCACAAAATGCCACCAGTCTCTTTGCTTAAACATAGCAAAAGTCAGCTTTGCTCCAATTCCTAACAAGTTCCTCATCTCCATCTGAGACCACCTCAGCCTGGACTTTATTGTCCATATCAGAATTTTGCTCAAAGCCACTCAACAAATCTCAAGGGTGTTCCAAACTTCCCCACATCTTCCTGTCTAGTGAGCCCTCCAAGTCTCTAGGAAGTTTCAAACTTCCCCACATTTTTATATCTTCTCCTGATCCCCCCAAACTGTTGCAACCTCTGCCTGTTACCCAGTTCCAAAGTCCCTTCCACATTTTTGAATACCTTTACAGCTGCACCCTACTCTACCAGTACCAATTTACTGTAGTTTGTTCTCATGCTGCTCTAAAGACATACCCAAGACTGGGTAATTCATAAAGAAAAGAGGTTTAATTGACTCACAGTTCCACATGCCTGGGGGAGGCCTCACAATCATGGCTGAAGGTGAATGAAGAGCAAAGATACATCTTACATGGCAGCAGGCAAGTGAGCTTGTGCAGGGGAACTTCCATCTATAAAATTATCAGATCTCATAAGACTTATTAACTACCATGAGAACAGTATGGGGGAAAACACTCCCATTATTCAAGTATCTCCACCTGGCCCTGCCCTTGATACGTGGGGATTATTACAATTCAAGGTGATATTTGGGTGGGGACACAGCCAAACCATACCAGTATTATAGACTATATATATATGATGTGTATATATAAATGTGTATATATATTTATATACATGTATGTGTGTGTATATATAAAGTGTACATATACTTATGATGGGTTTGTGTGTTCTAAAATTGAGTGCTAAGATAGTCCACATGCATATACTCATACCAGTAGGTTCCTTGTCTGAGAATTCCTAAGAAAAACATAAACATCAGCACAGGGGAGAATAAATATTTGATGCATGTAAATGCACATGTAGATGAAGAGATTAACGTCTTTAATCACCATAGAAATCAGAAAGCATGCACTTGGTCACTCTGTCTCCCCACCCCACCTTTCTCTGTCTCTTTTCCAAGTGATGATACAAGTTGTCCATCAGCAAACTAGGTAGAAAACCATCATCAGAACCTGACCATACTGGCACCCAAGTCTCAAAATTCTAGCCTCCAGACTGTGAAAAAAAATAAATTTCTATTGTTTAAATTAAACAATCTATGGCATTAAAAAATGTCAGCTAACGCTTACTAAAACACCCTCTAAGAAATGGAAAATTAATAGCAATAATTCGTTTAGATTCCTTAATGATTCCTTGAATGGAAGCCATTGAAGATGCTGCTTGTATTGTAGTAAATTACCTGGTTTAAATCCTGGAGTTTTGCTTCTGGTCAGGATAAATTAGTTAATCACAACCCCTGAGATGCAAATATAAATTACTATAGAACTGAACACTGTATTTGAGAAAATAGTTACCAGGCTTTGGACAACAGGATAAGATCAAAGTCCTGTAATCCCCAGGAGAATAGAAACACACTAGATGAGTCCCATCTTGCCGTGTCTTTTTACCTGAGGGCACTTCATGGATTGTAATGTAATTAGGTAACACCCAAACAGAGAATGGCAGTTCCACTGAGCTAATGAGGCAGAGACAAGGGTTTAATGATATTGAAGCAGTTTTCACACAGTGAACTGTGCACTGGAGGGGAGAGAGATGAGGGTAAAGACACAGACATAGGACTTCTTCACAGGTTCTTGTTCAACACTTGGCCTGCATTTTTGTAGAATAAACTTTGCAGTGTCTAGTAGAGAGTGGTAGCTGCAGGGATGAGAGCTTAACAGATATGTTAAAGATACTGCAGAGCTACAATGTGCTATATTTCTGGCCTTGCAGTATGTAAAATACTTAATGAGCAACTCATTCAGAGTTGAGGTTCTAAAAACATCACACATTAAGGGTAAAGGATGACATCCTAAAGTAAACATCATAATATAGGGTGATGGAGCAGATTGATATAACAAAGAATAATACCAAGCCAGACATTCAATATCAAATATCATTAATTTAATAATATGAAGCCACAGAAAAACATAATACCATCTAAGGGAAGGCATCATCTAGATCCCCTACTATCAATCACTCACTGCATTCAACATCATTTTAAAAGATTTCCAAACACAAAAAGAACTATGATCAAGAGAAAATATGAATCTGCAGCAACAAACACAAAAATGACACAAATATTAGACTTAACAAAGACATTACAATAGCTATCAAAATGTGTCAAAGAACTTAAATGAAAAAACAGACATAATGAAAAAGGCAAATTTTTAGGAAAAAAAAAAAACTAATAAAAAAGATCCAAAGGAAATAATAGAACTGAAAATCAAACCATTTAAAATGAAATGTTCAATGAACTGCCTGAGCAGAAAACTGAAGATTATAGAAAAGAAAGATCAGTAGACTTGAGGGCAGATCAATACAAATAATCAAATAGGAAAACAGAAAAAAAAAAAATCACCTTTGGGGAAATACCAAGTGATGAGCATACATGCAGTTAAAGTCCTAGTAGGAGACGAGGAAAAAAGTGGGAAAGGAGAAATACTGATAAATTAATTGCCAAAACCTCCAAACATTTGTTTTAAAAACTCAATCTACAGATCTGAGAAAAACAGTAGCACCACGGCAGTAAAACCACACTCAGGCACATTTGAGTAAAACTGAACACAATAGATAAAATTTTACAAGCAGCCAGGAAAAGAATAAAGGCCTACTGCATGCAAGGAAAATAAAATAGAAGGTAATTGACATTTAATCAGAAGCAATGAAGAACAGAAGACAATAGAATGATATTCTCAAAGCGATTAAAACAATATATCAACCCAGAATTGTGTATCTAGTAGAAATGTTATTCAAAGCATGTAGACAAAATAAAGACATATTGACTTGAAATCTGAAAGAATTTGTCATCATCAGAACAACACTATATAACATGCCAAAAGAAAGTTTTATTTGTGTAAAGGAAATTATACTAGGATTGAAGGGCAATCAAATCTATAGAGAACTAAATGCTTGAGGAAGAGTATCTATGGGGATAAATATTAAAGCCGATCTTCATATATTGTTCTTACTTAATATCTTTAAAATATATGTTGCTGCTTTAAAGTAAAATGTTACCTTGCAGTTTGGAATTTATAACATCTGTAAAAATAAATTACATGGTGAAATAGCAGAAGGATAGGGTAAAGGGAATTTTAGCTTGTAAGTTTATTATAGTTTACATAGTGTAGCATAATATTAACCTAATCAGCTTTTAATTAATTAGGAATATTCATTGAAATCGCTGGATCAAACATTGGGAAAAAACTTGTAGAAAAAAGTCGATAAAGTAAATGAACTAGAACATTAATTAGTTAAGCCCTAATTCCCCAAAAAATGGTAAGAATAGGGGAACAAAGAAAAATAAAAAGCTAATAAGACAAACAGCAAATGGAGAGAAAATGAGTAAGACAGGCTCAAGCTCCACCATACAAATAGTTAAATTAAATGGGAATTGACTAAATATCCAATTAAGAAAAGAAAACTGGACTAAAATTGAAGATTTAAATCTGTGCTGTCTTCAGGAGGTGAATTTAAAATGTGAACATAGCTAGGGTAAAAGATAAGAGGATGGAAAAACATTAACCATGCAAACAGAAACTGTAAGTGAGATGTGTGAATCATACTAAATTTGGGAAATGCAGACTTCAGGGCTTGGATTTTATAGCAGATCAGGGAAAATGTTTACCACAAAGAATAGCAACAAAATGATAAAGTGAACATAAAAAAATACGTTTAAAAATGTTTTACATCCATAGTTTACTTTTGTGCTTCTTCCCCATCTCCTTCTTTCCTTCCTTCCTCTATTTTTTTAATTGTATTATTATTCTTCGACCAGGAACAGTTTTTATTTTTAATTTAATTATGTGTATGTTTTTTTAAATAAGTTTGGATATTTTTATTTTTATTTATGCTAACACACGATGTGACATAATGTTTTAAAAATCGATTTATTTCTATGTATTTAGGGGATACAAGTGCAGGTTTCTTACAGGCATATATTGCACAGTCCTTTTGGATGTTTCTAAGGCAAAAATATTGTTCTAATAATAATAATAATGTTTAAAATACAGGAGAGATATGTGAAATAAGATTGGCAAAATGGTCATATTACTGAATTTGAGTGATAGGTACATAGGGTTTAATAAATATCCTTTCTAATTTTGTGTATTATCAAAATACTCTATTATAAATAGACAAGAAAGAAAAAAGAAAAAAGAAGAAAGAAGGAAGGAAGGAAAGAAAGAAAGAGAGAGAGAGGGAGGGATGGAGGGAAGAAGGAAGGAAAAGAAGGAGGAAGGAAGGAAAGAAAAGAAAGGAAGGAAGGAAGGGAGGGAGGGAGGGAGGGAGGGAGAGAAAGCAAAACAAAAGTAAGTGAGCCTTTTTAGGCTATTTAACATAATATGCTCAATGTTGCATTCTCAAAGAGTAAACCAGGCCGGGCGCGGTGGCTCAAGCCTGTAATCCCAGCACTTTGGGAGGCCGAGACGGGCGGATCACGAGGTCAGGAGATCGAGACCATCCTGGCTAACACAGTGAAACCCCGTCTCTACTAAAAATACAAAAACTTAGCCGGGCGAGGTGGCGGGCGCCTGTAGTCCCAGCTAGTCGGGAGGCTGAGGCAGGAGAATGGCGTAAACCCGGGAGGCGGAGCTTGCAGTGAGCTGAGATCCGGCCACTGCACTCCAGCCTGGGTGACAGAGCGAGACTCCGTCTCAAAAAAAAAAAAAAAAAAAAAGAGTAAACCAGCACACAGTAAATGCTATATAAATGTTTAAATACCTGAATAAACTGACGCTGATTCATATAACCATGTCAAATTTTGCTAATTACATTTTCTATGTGCAGACAGTTAATTAAAAAATAAACCTATTGGCTCTACTATATGCTACTGGTAAAAAAAAAATGAAAACAATAAACAAAAGCTAGGTAGCAAGGATTAAAGGTGAGCACTAAAATTAAAACATGACAAGGAGTGACGTTTTGTTATAAAACAAAAATCTGGGATTTGGCATCAAAAGTTCTAGTAATGAAGACTGATTTTATTTTGGATGGGTTATATGACCTCTGCCAGTTTATATAAAGCCTATCAGAGTCTCACTATTTCATCTTTCATATATGGAAAGTCAACATCTGCCTACTTCATAGGATTGTTGTAAGGATTGAATGGAATGTATATAAAAAACACTCTAAACTTCTGTTGTATAAAAGTCGTTCTTTTGTAAAATTCAAAGGTGGGCACTGATGGATATATTTAACACAGAACAGCAAGTTATGCTAGAATATGGTATACAGTGTAGGAGTGAAATGAGTAAAGTATTAAAAATCATAACAGCAATAATATTTTTTTTCTGGAAAACGAGGTTTTTTGTTTATTTGTAGCTGTAGCCACAACCTGGAAGCAAAAGGGAGGGTGGGAAAGTCCTGGAGAGTCAGGGTGTCTCCTGGCCCTCAGCAAGCAGAGCACAAAGCTGCTCAGGGGCCGGCGAGGGTGTGGGTGCAGTAGCCATGGCAGCAGCACTAAACCTGGTGCCCCTCTCAGGTGGGATGCCTGGTGGACCATGGGTGATTTCTGTAGCATGGGCAAGGACCAGACCCCAGGACTGGGACTCTGCATCCCTGGCCATGTCGGGGCCCTGGATCAGGGAACTAGGGGTGCTGAGGTGGGGTTGGGAATAGAGTAACAGATGTGGGAGTGGGTGGTCTAAGCGTGGGTGGTCCACGATGGAGCATGGATTAGAGTCTGGAGAGGACCCATCCTCAGTCAGGTCTTGGGTCCAGCAGTAAGGCAGATCTCACAGAGCACGTGGCCTTCCAAAGGGAAGCAACTGCTGTCTTCTGCCTCAGTTGACAGGGGCTCCCCACAGTCCTCTCACTTGTAACACTTGAACTGATTTGACATCCCTATGGAAATATCCCTGAAGTTTGAATACCTGAACTTAAATCTCTGACTGACTGCTGATTATCTGTGAGCTAGTTAGTGGGACTAACTTCTTTGATTACCTTTCCTTTCTTGCCTATAACCCCCCTTTGAATATATACTAAATTCAGCTTCATTTGATTTAGTGTCTATCAATCACCATAAAATTATATACACTAAAAACAAATGACCCACTTGATGACAGCCCCATTGAAATTGTCCATGGAACAGTACAGAGAAAAAGGAAATAGAAAACTATTAGATATTGAATTAATATGAATAAATTATATACTTAATTCATTTAAATTAATTAAAAATTATATGCTTAACATATTGACAGTTTTGAATACAGGTCTTGGGTTGTCAGTCTCCAAAATGCCCCCATGTGCCTGGTTTCCCGGTACCCAGGTCTTTGTGCAGTTCTCCCTGGGTGGAGAAGCCTGATGTTCATGACCAACAGTATATAGAGAAAATTGCAACTGTGACTTCTCATGCTAAGACCCAGAAGACCTTGTGGCTTCCACCTTCCTGTCTCTTGAATTGCTTGCTCTGGCAGAACCAGCTACCATGTCATAAGCATGCTAATGCATCCCTACGGACTGGTCCTTATGGCAAGAGACTGGGGTCTCCTGTAAATGAACAGCACCCATTTCCAGGCATGTTCATGGATTGCCTAGAAAGTGGCTCCCCTGCTAAGAGAAGCCCTCAGCTGACTGTAGCCCTGGCCAACCACTTGACCTCAAGATCAAACCACGCAGCTAACATACTACCAGATTTTGAAACAGAGATGTCAGGTGTGTGAGATTATCAATGCTTAATGTTTTAAGACACTAAATTATGATGTCATCTGTTATGGAACAACAGACAAGTCATACAAGATCTAAAATATGAATCACGGGCCGGACGCAGTGGCTCACATCTGTAATTCCAGCAATTTGGGAGGCCAAGGTAGGCAGATCACCTGAGGTCAGGAGTTCAAGATCAGTCTGACCAACATGGTGAAATCCAGTGTCTAATAAAAATATAAAAATTAGCCGGGCATGGTGGCAGGTGACTATAATCCCAGCTAGTCAGGAGGCTGAGGCAAGAGAATGGCTTGAACCCGGGAGGCAGCTTATGAGTGAGAACATGTGATGTTTGGTTTCGTGTTCTTGTGTTAGTTTGGTGAGAATTATGGTTTACAACTTCATTCATGTCCCTGCAAAGGACATGAACTCACCTTTCTTATGGCTGCATAGTACTCCATAGTGTATGTATGCCACATTTTCTTTATCCAGTCTATCACTGATGGGCATTTGGGTTGGTTCCTGTCTTTGCTATTGTGAATAGGGCTGCAATAAACATACTTGTGCATGTGTCTTTACAGTAGAATGATTTATAATCCTTTGGGCATATACCCAGTAATGGCATTGTTGTGTTAAATGGTATTTCTGGTTTTAGATCCTTGAGAAATCGCCATATTGTCTTCCACAATGGTTGAACTAATTTACACTCCTACCAACAGTGTAAAAGTGTTCCTATTTCTCTACATCCTCTTCAGCATCGGTTGTTTCCTGACCTTTTAATGATCACCATTCTAACCAGCGTGAGATGGTATCTCATTGTGGTTTTGATTCATATTTCTCTAATGACCAGTGATGATGAGCTTTTTTCATATGTTTGTTGGCTGCATAAATGTCTTCTTTTGAGAAGTGTCTGTTCATGTGCTTTGCCCACTTTTGGATGGAGTTGTTTGTTTTTCTCTTGTACATTTTTTTAAGTCCTTTGTAGATTCTGGATATTAGCCCTTTATCAGATGGATAGATTGCAAAAATTTTCTCCCATTCTGTCGGTTGCCTGTTCACTCTGATGATAGTTTCTTTTGCTGTGCAGAAGCTCTTTAGTTTAATTAGATCCCATTTGTCAATTTTGGCTTTTGTTGCCATTGCTTTTAGTGCTTTAGTCATGAAGTCTTTGCCCTTGCCTATGATTTGATTTTAAAAGTTCCAGGATACGTGTGCAGGATGTGCAGGTTTATTATATAGGTGAACGTGTGCCATGGTGGTTTGCTGAACTTATCAACCCATCACTTTTTCTCTCTTTTTTTTTTAAGTTTACTCATTCTAGTGAGTGTGCAGTGGTATTTTGTTGTGGCTTTAATTTGCATTTTCCTCATGACTATTGAAGTCAAACATCTTTTCACATGTTAAATGTTCATTTGTTTTGCTAATTTATAAACTCTTTTTTCAAACATTTTCCATTTGTAGAGCATTGTTTTTCTTTTTCTTGCAGAATTATAAGAGTTTTGTATATACACTGGAAACAAGTCCTTTGTAAAATATGTGTTGTGAATAATTTCTCCCTATCTGTGACTACCAATTTATTTTTCTAATAATGTCTTCAGATGGGGCAGAGATTTTAATGTCGAAATAATCTAATTCATCTTTGTTATTTTATGTTTATAGCATTTCATATCCTGTCTAAAACATCTTTGTCTACTCTCACATTGTAAAGGTATCATCCTATGATTTCTCCCAACGGTTTATAAGTTTATTTTTTATGCATGTGTGACACTAACTAATGAGTTCTATAGTGCGAAGTTTAAAAAAAGAAAAGTAGCTCATGTATTACTTAGGTAGCTTTGGGAAGTTGTTTAATATTCTGAAAGTGAGATGTTTCATCTCTACAACTGAGATTATAATATTATCCATTTCTGCCTTAAGAGTTGTTAGAAAACTAAATGTTATACAGACCATATAAGTTCTGGTAACTTACATAAGCTATAACACACAAGATATTATGATAAGTAGTATCAATAACCAGAATATGTTATTGACTAATTAAAATATAAATACCATTTTTCCCTGTGCTCACATCTGCACTCTCTCTCTCTCTCTTTCTGTTGCTATTTATACATCACAGTCTTTATTGTTTGATTCTGAATTTAACCATGTAAGAGAGGTGATAAAGAGCTTCTGAACCACAGATATATTGTTTTATATTCCATATAGCTATAGACATTTTAGCAATCATTTCTTGAGTAACTGTTATGTATAAGAACCACAGTTGGTGATATGCCTTACTGTACTATTTTAGATTCTCTGTAAGTGAATGTAAAAAAAAAATTAGTGACAATACTTCCAAATAGTGAAATAATATCCATTTAAATGACCCTTAATAATGCTGTAATTTTTGCTTACAATTTTTTTAAAACATGATTTTGTATCTGAGAAGTAAAGACTAAGGTCAGTCTTTAGAATTTGAGCTTTATGACATCTTTATTTTTTAATTTTCCTACTCTAGGATTTATGCTAATGCTTCATAAATCCTTCCAATATTTTAATTATTTGGGAAGCTGGAGCTAGTGAATTTGCAATCTATTTTTCAATTCTCAGGGAAAATTTTATTTATTTTGTAAAACTTACTAAATTCCATCAGATCTTAACAATGAAATAAAATTCTTTACCAAAATCGTAACGTGACTCTGTGCTTCTCTCTCTCTCTCTCTCTTTTTTTTTTTTTTTTTTTTTGCTTTTTAAATATTTATTTGTGTAAATATCAGAATTACACTTTTAGGTATTTATTATGGGGAAATACGAAGTTAATATTCCCCAAATCTAGTCCTCTCCTGTTCCAAATGCTGTCAGATGCTCTAGAATATCTGATGAATGCAAACTAAAGAGTATATAAATCAAACTAAAGTTGTTAATGACTTCAGATTCCAAGGGATCTTTCACCTATTCATTCATTGAAGAGAGAAAGGGAAAACTCCTGTTCAGACATGGGGATTGGGTTTCTATTGACAACACTCAATACGTTAACAGAAAAATGCCAAAGCTGAGATTTTTTTTAAAAAGTAGTCTGTTTTGCACTCACCTCTTAATAAACTGTGTCTCTGCTATCAGCTCAATACTACTGAGGGTTCCTTTGATCAGACTTCCATGGAAAGGCATTTTAAGTAACCATAACTCTCATTTCTTGGCCAGCTCCCTAATTATTGCAACTAACTTGGCCCTCTATTTCTTCTTTTTATGTTCCACTCCATTAGGAAAGAAGATCATATTTCCTGGACTGATGAAATTAAACTCGCCCATATTTTCCCAGTCATCATAATTTTTACAAAGAGTTCATCTAATCAATTTTTGGCACGAGAATGACAGTACTACACTGGATAGTGCCATTAAGATGAAATAGTCATGCTGTTGAATTAGAGATACTTAAATTAGGTAGACTAAAATTTAGTTTGGCTTTTATTATACTCATTCTTCTAACCCTTAAATACATGTTTTGCAAGGTTGGTCATTTAACTCACATAAATATTTGTCTTAGTGTGGAAAATAAATCTTATTTTCCAGGCGTCTTCAGAGATGTTATATGAAAACTGAATTTATAAGCTTAATGTAGAGATTGTCAAAGGATGCAATGAACACTTTCTACCTAACCTAGCACACAAAATTCCAAATGCAATAGTTGAGCACTAACAATCTACCTCATTGATGCATACCTAATATTGACAGAATAAGGCATGTCCAGGGTCACTTCTAGAGCTCCAACCTCCATTTTTTTTTCTAGTAAATGTGGATTAATACTTACTGTGCATAGGCACCTACTAGATGTTGCAGGGCCTATGGAAATGCATAAGACAGAATATTTGCCTATTGAGAGTTACATCTCAGTAAGAAAAGCAGGGTCGTATACAAATAAACCACCGTGCAATAGGCAATTGCATAAATCCAAAAAATAATTACTAAATATAGTATTCTGGAACAGTACCAGTTCAGAAGCAGCCTGTCTATAAGTGAGTCATCAATCAAAAGGGGATGATTAAAGAGGTAAACCAGGCATATCTGGAAAAACAATCACAATCCTAAAAACTAAGACCTGAGTTCTTTGGCTTAATTCTTTAGGTATTATTCAGTAAAGGGCAGAACTTGCACATCACTTATCTGTAGGATATACTTTAAGTGCTAAGATGAGAGACACAAAAGATACTGTGCGTAAGAGAAACCAAATACAGAAGACAGATCAAGAAGTAAATGTAAAAAAATGAGTTACCAATGCAAAGGAATTAGGAACAGACTATTTGCCTTGTCATGAGGAAATGAAAACGTAATTTAGGAACCAGCAAACACAAGGAGATTCTGTGTAATCACTGGGATGATGAACTCAGAGAAAACTCCTGTGTATAAACAGAAAATTGTAGAGTGTTTTGAAAAGTTGACTACTGCTTCACCATTGATTATACAGAGATACTGATTATACAAATACAGACTTTACAAAGATATTGTGTAATAATTGGTGAAGCAGGAGTCACCTACCAAAAGCCAAGATTCATATCACATTTTGTGAAACGGTTGGGGACAAGTGAGAAAAAAATTTCATAATACATATGGAAAAAGTGTCTGAACCAAGGACCCTATCAGGATAATCAGGCTGCTTATTATTTTTTGGTTTCTCATAAGACTTCCTGTGGCTCAGCTAGATTAGGTAATAATTGTATTTCTAAGTTTTATCCATTTACTGAATATAGAAATGTTAGAAAACCTACCTTCTATACAACACTAACTAGATTTGAGGATAAAGAAATTTAAAAAAACATAGACATACTACCTGCAGAGCTTATGGTGTAAAAGAGAAAACAGGCTTGCCAAACCATGACACAAAGTTACTTAGTTAGAATTGTGCTGTTCATTATGAGGGAGAAGTGTGAAGCATCACGGAAGCTTATAAAATGAGGAGGAACCAGAAGGATTCAGAAAGACCAGCAACAATTGTTTGAAGATGTGATTTGAAGCTGAAGTCTCAGTTCTTGGAAGGACCTGAAAAGTCAAATGCGCTGTGGCTATAAGAATAACAGACATATTGATCAAAGAATAAGGAGGGCACGAGGTTCTGTGGGGAAGTGGTCAGAAATGGAGTTGAGAAGTAGGTAGGATTCAGATCACTAGGGCCTTATATGTAAAACCAAACATTTGGTATTTATTCCAAGTTTTATGGGAAGTGAATTGAGGTTTTTAAATTGGGTATTTGCATGATGCAATTTATGTTTTACTATTATCATATGGCCAATGTGTGCATAATGAACTAAAAAGACTCAAGAGAGTTTGGTGATAGATCACACAGGAGGTTCATACGACACAGAAGAGAGATAATAGGAGCTTGAGTTTGAGTGTTAGGGGTGAATATAGGGAGAAATGAATGGATTAAAAAGTAAAGCAGGGGTTAAATTGATTAGAAATGAATCCTGAGGGAGGGAGGCCAAGTAATCAAGAAGCACGTCCTAGTTTCTGGCTTGTATGACTAAAGGATATTGATATGTCTTAATTGTGGCCAATTTGCAAAATATGGAAGATTATAAATAACAAGACAAAAATTAACCTAAATTCTGCCAGACTACCACTGTAAACACTTTTTTCTATCCATAAATATGTATTTTTTATCAAATTGATGGCTTATGATAATTTTATATTTTGATTATTGACATATTGTGAAGCTTTTGAATATCATAAAGAATATCACAAAATCATGATTTTAATGGCTTATGCTAGCTTATGAAAATATCATACTTTACAACAAAATGGTCACTTTTTATTAGGCATTATGGGTATTTCCACATTTTTTATACCTATAAATTTCAATGTTACCGTAAACATTCTTGTGTACCAACTTTGTAAACATCTCTGAATGTTTTATTTTTATTAAATCAGGAGACAAATTATTGGGCTAAGGATTTTTACTTTATTTGTAGTTCTTTTTATGTTGCAAAGTTGTCCTCAGGAAGTTTTGTTCCAAGTTGCAAGTCCACCAGCAAAGTACAAGAGCATGCATTACAATGAGGTCACCAATACAGCCTTTTAATATGCGTATATATTTTTTGTCAACTCATAAGTAGGTAGTATATGCACAGGTCAGGGGTCACGTTTCAGGGAGAGAGACTCTCAAGCCCACCTTGGCTCAGGTATTTGCCCCTGTACCTGTTGTCCATGGGCAGGGTGCATAGCCAGGCCTGTGATACTCCTGTAAGTGGAAAAAGTTTTCTGAGAGGAGGAAAAAAATGTGTGAACTGGTCAGAAAGACCTTTTAAAAAGGTTTAAAATGGTTAATGTTAGTAAAAAACTACAAAATCCCAATAAACCTTTCTATATACTCCATAGTGGAGAAAAAATAATTACAAATTACTGGAAAATGCTTTTTACTCTTGTTATTACAAGCTATGTGGGACAAGCAATACAAAAATTCCAAATAAGATATTTTTGGCTAAATCACTCTTAAAAAAAAAAAGTCTACTAAAAGAAAATAATTCTGTATTTAACATAGACTATTTTAAAACTTTTTTCCCTATACTAATTATGGTTAAAAAATATTCTATTTAATGGCAACTCCCACTTTATTGAATTTACAAGTAAAAGAACCACTGATTTTTTTGATACCAAAATCGAAGTTAGTTTTGTTAATTAAGAAGTCAACAGCTAGTTTATATATGCTCAAATGAATGAGGTTATTCAGAGAATGGAGGATTTAGGATATTAAAAATACAGATTGAGGTTGTCAAAATATTCTTCAAGGTGGTCTTAAAAATTATTTTCTCATGTCCTTAGAATCCGCTTCCTCATTAGTTATTTCTTGCCTTTTCTCAAATCTGTTAAATACCCATGAAAAGCCCTTCCTAGACTCTGCGTGAATCCTAAAAACAGACTCATTTGCCTGTTTTTGTCTCCCAAAGCAGCAGTAACAAATTACCACAAAGTTAATGGCTTAAGACAACACAAATTTATTATCTTACATTCTTGAAGGTCACATATCCAAAATGATTTTTATAGGGCTACAGTCAGCATGTCGGCAAGACTGTGTTCTTTCTGCAAACTCCCAGGGAAAATTACGTTTCATTTTATTTCATTTTTTGCCTTTTCCAGCTTGTAGAGGTTTTCCACATTCCTTGGCTCTTGGATGCATCTCTACATCTCAGCTTCCATCTCCACACTGCCCTTCTGACACCTACTTTCCTGCCTCTCTCTATAAGGACCTTTGTGATTATATTGGACATAATCTATGGTGATCCAGGATAATCTCCCCATCTCAAAATCTTTAACACCTGCAAAACCCCTTTTGCACTATAAGGTAATATATTTGCAGGTTCCAGTGATTAAGATGTAGACATCTTTGAGAGGGGATATTGTTCTACCTTTCTCACTGCCAATGCACTGAGCAGCCAGTTTCTCAAAGCAGGGCACAGACGCCGCAGACATGGGCGTCCCCATCCAGGCCCATGCTGCTCCAGGTCCTGGACACCGTGCTGCTGCTGTGATCATCTTGATCTTGACCACTTGTTTCTCCCACTTTCATGACTTATGATTATTTAATTTTTCCACTTCGGTCATTGGCTTCTCTCTCCAAACTGGCTGTTGCATTTCTTCTCAGAGTAAATCTGTAGCCTGTACCTGCCCCAGCTAATCTATTTTGAACTCCCTGATCCAACCCAGGCATTCAGTCGTGTAACTGAGATAAACACCAGAGCTCATCTTGTTCCCTATGAGGGTACGCGGGGGCTCACATAGATTGATTACACCCAGGGTACTCATGGGTCCAGAGAAACTTACCGACCGGTAAGTTCCACCACTAGACATTTTTCTGCCTTGGCTCCATATTATTTTGCTCCAGTTTTCCCTTTTGGATATCATTATCTGGAGTCTTGAAACCAACCTGTCCTTTCCTATCCTCTGCAGTTACTGGCCTGGAGTCTGCTTAAACTGGAAAAAAAAAAAAAAAAAAAAATTCAAAAACATAAATTTAGCTGCAACTTCATTTAGAGGACATAGAAGTATATATCGGAAATCTCTACTTTTATTTCCCACCCAAAATATCAAATACTTGAGACAGTTACTCTTGATTTTAACTCATTTGTGGTCTAGTATATCTCTGTCTTTGGGCATTTTGAAAAGTCTCTCATATTTTCTAAACTACTTTAACATATGAAATTATGCAAATATTCATAACAACCTTCTGGGTATTAAGGCAAATGTTATTTATTACACTTGACGTTAAGAAAATTGATTCAGAAAAATTAAGTGATCAGCCAAAAGTAGCACTGCTATTAAGTACAGTAGGAAATTGGTTAAGAATTTCCATGTATTCTCTAATGCAAATCAAGTATTTACTTGTTTAAAACCTTCTGTCTAAATTCTTTTTTTTTTTTTTTTTTTTTTTTTTTTGAGACGGAGTCTTGCTCTGTCGCCCAGGCTGGAGTGCAGTGGCCGGATCTCAGCTCACTGCAAGCTCCGCCTCCTGGGTTTACGCCATTCTCCTGCCTCAGCCTCCGGAGTAGCTGGGACTACAGGCACCCGCCACCTCGCCCGGCTAGTTTTTGTATTTTTTAGTGGAGACGGGGTTTCACCATGTTAGCCAGGATGGTCTCGATCTCCTGACCTCGTGATTCGCCCGTCTCGGCCTCCCAAAGTGCTGGGATTACAGGCTTGAGCCACCGCGCCTGGCCCCTTCTGTCTAAATTCTTATGTACATACATTATAATTAGCAGTGTAGTTATGTGTGGTAGTGGGGTTCAATCAGAGTTAGTCTACATCCAAATCTAGAGACACTTTATATAAAAACACATGATGTTTGTTTTAGTTGCTATTATATCTGTAAGAATAGTATACACATTTTTTTATTGTTCATTTTCCATTGAATGCACATTTTTATAAAGTGCTATGAAAATAAAATGGTGCAAACATCCAACCTAAAGCAAAGACTATTTCAAAGCAATACCTATTGCTAATCAATGCTGATACACTCCATCTTACTTTTTCTCCAGTATACTTTGAGAATCTCCTCTTCTGTCAGCTGTTTCTGTAGCTATTCTAAAGATTCAGATCTATGTCTTAATGCTATTGACCTGGTGTTCTGATTCCCAGAATCTGATGCTAACACAGAAATATGAGAAGCCAAACCCTCCTGCTTCCCGGTAGCCATTCTACCCAAGCAGATGAATAGCAGGAAATGGCTGGATCACATTTTATGTCTCCAGCCCATTACAATGACCACAAGTAGGCCTGCCCAAGTGACAATGTAGTTTACATGGGGCTGGTAGTCTTGACAACAATGTCAATATTGACCAGAAACATCAAAGCTGTATTACAATTCTGGGCTATCTGAATGCAGTGTTAATGTTTGTTCACCCTCCAGTCTGCAATTACTGGCAAGTTTCTAAAATTTTTCAGTCTCTTTATTTTCGTGTCTCTTCGGCTTTTAGATTGAAGATGGTCTGGTTCATTGTCATGTTTCTTTCTAATGTAATTGGATAGTCATTTCATGTCAGGATCAGTGCGGTATATTTGCAAGAATGTTGGCCTTGGAATGAGAAAAAAAGTTTGGGATCTGACCTCACCACTAACTAGAAGCCTGCTCTTCCACTAATCACTGCCTCCCTGAGCCTTAGATTTTTAATGTGTCAGGTAAAGAAAATGATAACTATCCTCCCTAGTTTAATAATGATATCATAAAATTCAAAAAGATCTATGTATCATTCGTTTATAACCCATAAGGTCTTACATATGTAAAAGACTGGGAAAGAACAGCTAATTAGGAAAATGAAACTTGGCTTCTAGAATATTCTTTGCAACTCTTTGGGGTATGCCCTTGACAAAGTCCCTTGGGCTTTCTCTCCTTATCAATAAAAATGGAAGGAAACATTTAATAGTCCCCAGATTGGCTTTCAGCTCCAATAATCTACTTTCCTAAGTATATATGTTATTTTTGTTAAATGTAAGTTCTGCATTATGTATTAATGCTTTTGCTGTTCTCTTCTCAATGACTGTTTTCCAATTATTTCACACCTCCAATGCACATATGTTTTATCTATTTTCCTCCAGCATGTTTTTTCACAAAACATCACATTTTATAAGCATCTGTTTTTTGCAAAATCTATTCAACCCTCTTCTTTCATTTTTTCTTTCTTTATATTCATAACCCTTCCAAATTAAATGACACTGGAACATTTAATTTCGTAGGCACCTACTTTATTCTTGGTGATAAGCTACATGAAAAGAAGTACACTACATGAGATTTCAAAGCAAGAGTAAATAGCATATTAATGTAATTCACAAATTATACTGAACTATAATATATAGCAAGCAACAGAGTGAATAAAGACATAATACAAATGGACTTTGAGGGGTTACAAACTCAGAGAGATAAGAGCAACATTGGATTTAGTCAAAAACAAATTCACTAAGGGACAAATGTTGTAAAAAAAATTACTATGGGGAAGATAGGGTGAAAGGGTGGTCTAGGGAAAAGTTGCATTATTTACATTAGTAGCCTGTAAATATATGAAAAAATTTTATAGGTATGAAGGAAAAATTGGAACACATCACTGTGTTTCTCTCACTACATTCATTTACCAGGACATTGAGCAAATGGCCATCAAATGCTCATCCTCTGCCTGGTACTGCCACTACACTAAGTTCTGGAAGTAAGAGCTAAGTAGGACACAACCCTTCTTTTCCTAGAAAGCTCACAGTCTCCAGGGGCTGGTGGACAGGCACACAATTATTGTACTGGGTGATAAAGGCAAAAACAGAGGCATTTATAACATGTATTAGAAACATGGGTAAATAAGTGAATTATTGGTTTTCACATGATCCTGGAAACTTGAGTTGAAGCTTGCCGGTCAGACAAATTGCACAGGAAGAAAGAAAACATTCCAGATGGAGCAAAAAACAGAAATCAGCCCAACCCTCATCCTTTCTTAGCCCCCATCCCACTACAGACCTTCACCTTTTTAAGTCAGATATAATCATTGACCTACACTAAAAGGCAGTTTCTGAATTAGCAGTGTTTATCTTTCTTCCATGATGGATCAATCTTGTCTGGAGACCTTCCCCCTTTCTACTTGTCTGGAAAACTCTGTTTTTTTTATTTAAGGTACACTGCCAACAATTTTCATAGAGGTCTCTCTGTCTCCACCATTGCACACACTTGAATCGGGCTGGGTAGGTTTTCTACTTTCTTCTCCCAAAATATTTACATTTCTTATGCCCTAGGGTAAATCACTAACTCATTACTTCCATTCCCACATTTTCTACTAGTTGGTGATATTTTGAGGTACAGAAGCTGGAATTTATTACAAGGCATCTTGAGGTGTGTAGCCTCAGACATAGCCTGTAGTAGGAGCTCAATCAATGTTTGTGAAATAAGTGAGAGAAGAATAGGCACATTCAGTCTAGCAAAAACTGAAGAGGAACTGGAGGGATGCTGAGGCAGAAATGTGATTTAGTGCCTATACCTTGGGCAGAGTGTGTGTGTATGAGGGTACTTGCCAATCAGGAAAACAGTAACCTAGATCTGCCATTCTATTTTTTTTTTTTTTTTAATGGACTCTCTCTGTCACCCAGGCTGGAGTGCAGTGGTGCGATCTCCACTCACTGCAACCTCTGACTCCCAGGTTCAAGCGATTCTCTTGCCTCAGCCTCCTGAGTAGTTGGGATTACAGGTGCAAGCCACCACACCCGGCCTCTGCCAATCAGTAATCATATAGCTTGAGGCAATTCGCCTTATTTCACTGATCAACAGTAACATGGAGATAGTCCCTCAGAGTTTAGTTACAGACTAAACAGGATACTGTATTTTAAAATGGCACAATACCTGGTGTGTTACAGGTGGCTGCAAATTTAATTCCCTTACCTCTTTTAGTCTTGACCCTAAGTTGGCCAGGCTTCTAAGGCACCATTTTTAAGTGACTGAGCAGATGCTTGTTTGCAGCAGTCATGTGGGGGCAGTCTTAGAGTTATCAAAACAGCAAGACAGAATAGTGAGGTAGGATGCTGAGAGCAGTGTTACATTTCAAGGACTGACAGATACTCAGCTATAGTAGGATAAGAAAGCTATTATTTGGGAAATTAAATGAGTTAGTGTCACCTGAATTTCCTCTGATAACATCATCTTTTGTTCTCTCAGCATTTCTTTTAGAAAATGCCACTATGTCTTAACTTCTGTAAGCAGAACTGGAAGAAGGGTCATCTATATCCATTGATGGACAGAGGTTATTATTTTATTAGGCTGAACTCATAGATGAAGGTGTCTGAATCCGACGGCTCCCAAAAGAAAGAAGTCTTTGTTGTTGTTGTTGTTGTTTTTAGGTGGGGCCGTTAAAATCCAGTTCATTTGCTTAATTTTCTCCAGTGATAAGAAGAGTCACTTTCCAGAGCATAATATATGGAGTTGAAATTGGAATCTTTTTCCATTTAATTATCCGTAGGACAAGAAAACAGCACCTAATTGTTCCTGATGTATCATCGAGTAAATTAAATTTTGAAATTAAAAAAGAAAAAGTACATTTTGTAGAGCTATTCCAATGGCTTCAGTATCCCCACTTAGAAAGTATGTGATTAAAAGAATAAAAATAATATATGTTATGGCTTCCTTTATTTTATTATGACTGTTTTATTAGAAAAGGCATTAGCTATTCATCTATGAGTGATAGATGCTTAATAAACTGAATTAGGGTTATTATTAACGCTTCATTAAGTCAAGCAATTCCAATCATTCATTTATGCTCTCTTGAAACTTGCCATGCTAATTGCACTGAAGGAATGTTGATATCTGAAAACTCGTCTGGCTTTTGAGACCCAGCTCAGGATCCACTTCTTCCAAGAAGTCTTCCTTGTCTACTTTAACCTCTCCAGACTGGGTAGTACCACTGCTATTTCTTTTTACCCTCCGTTTGCCTAAGGGGTTTAACATACTCTAGAAAGATAATCCAAGTACTGTTTCATGAGAAATTTGTAATAATATTAACGGGTATCTGCTTCTACCTAAGAAAGTGTAAAATAGTGTGGATTTTCACTCTTGTCAAGCACAAATAGAAAATAGGACAAATTACAAGAAACAACCTTTTGTGTGTGTGTGGCATTGGACAGCAAGCATCACAAGACTGTCTTGTCTGAGAAAGCAAAATAAGAATGGAGGGCCCAGACAGCACCCCTGCTTTCTGGACCCAGAGGTAATCCACAAATTCCAGCACAGAAGGAAAACCCAAACAGACTCCAGCCACCTTGCTGAGTTGAAGTCAAAGATGGAAGTTTGAGGAGACCAGGACACTAAAACCTGTTGATTCTGCAAAGAACTCTTAAGTCTTTGTCTAAACACTAATCTGTCCCTCCATAGAAAGAAAGAAAACCCATAAATATGAACAAGAACAAATTCCAAAGAAAAAACAATTACCAAAGAGCGATAATTTAGTACTTGATAACCCAATTCACATGGAATACAGTGAGCTGTAAGATGCACAAAACCCAAGGTTCACACAAGACTGGAAATGATTTGAATTTCTCTCACCTGGAGAAGAGACACCCTGTTGAATCCATAGGACTTTCAGTAGCAAGCCAACATAACCTCCTTAATGGGGCTCATAAAGCTCTAAAATAAAGGCTAATTTTGATTTTCCCTAAAACAGCTCAAAAGCAAAACTCAAAAGGATCAAACTAATACACAAGTAACTTGACCTCCTGCCAGTAAAAGTTCAAGAATCTTTAAAGAATGCAATAAAATGCTTCACAACGTAAAATGTATGATGCCCTACATCCAATTAAGTTACTAGATAGTAAAAGAATGAAGAAAAGGTGACCTAGAAAGCAGAAAGCAGAGATGATGAGGTTTATGGAAAATACTATTATAAATATGCTGTACATACTCGTGTATAACAACAAACATAAATATAATGATTAAAACATGAAAAACATTTTAATAAATACCAAAATTTAATCTCTAAAAATGGGGCAGCAATACTGTTTAGCAGCAGTGACTACTACTATCATTTATTATTTGCCATTTTTCACTGATTCATCCAGAGGTATGTTAAGAAACTGGGCTCTGGAATCAGAGGTCTGAATCTGAGTAGTGAATTCACCATTCAGTAACCCTGTGACCTTTAGAAATAAACTTGGTATCTCTGTTTTCAAACGTCTCATATGCAAATTTGAGATAAAGTAATAGTGATTAAATAGATTTGTTGCAACATTTAAGTAAGAATACAGATGTAAAATACTTTGAAATACTTTCAAGTATTTTGAATCTTGGGTTCATGATTAAGTACTCACCTGATGCTAGAAAATTCAATTACAGGGGTGAAAGTGAGGGTAGAGAGTGCAGTATCCTTTCCAGGGAAACAGATATAATAAGAGGCAGAATTCAGATTTCCACACTTTTTCCTGACTTCAAATCTCAGGCTCCCACAGAGGATACATGTCTTCATGCTGTGCTTCTGCCTCTTTCTGATCTTGGCTTGTTGAATTGAGTGTTGACTTTTGTACTGCCAGACTCTCTCAAGTTATCTTTTTCCTTCTCAGTTTCTTCACTTTGGCAGTTTAATTTCAAACATTTGATGAACTAGTCTATGCACATTTTGCCTTCAGATTTGCTTTCTTTGGATACAGGATTTCCATCTTAGAGGAAGTGTAGGAAGCCATGTCTTCCATGCCCCAGGCTTCTGCCCAGAGCAACTCAGACCTCAGGAACTCAGACTAGGAGTTGTCAGAAGCAGCAATTATTTTTCACAGTAGTCTCAGCTCTCAGGATACCTAGATTACTATGGAACAACTTTGGACTTACTTATATAATTTAGGTGGAAAAAAAACAAGTATTAGGCATCATGAGGGATGTTTTCTTTTTAACTTTTAATTCAAAGATGAGGAGAATATGCTGGCTTGTGGTTGTGTTGCCCTGTGGAGAGGGGGGAACAACTAACTAGGCTCCATAACCCAGCTTCACCTAGGTGGAGCAGTCGCTGAATGGACTTCCCTTTCTCTGCCCTGAGAAAACAACAACTGAAACTGGAGAGTTCCCTGACCCCCCTTGCAGGACATGTGATGGGGTGTGACTCATCTGTTTGGTCACCATGAACACTCAAACCCTTTACAAGAAGGGGAGCATGTAGACTGGCAGGTGCAGGAGCTGGGTGAGCACCCCTGGGCTCTGGCCCCATGGCAGCACCCAGGGTGGGAGCCTGTGACTCCTAAAGCCCAAGTGGGTGTTTGTTACAGTGCACTCTTTTAGCCTTGCTGTCCATGGACTGCTTAAGTATTAGCCAGCTCAGTGCCCTTTTGGTACCCAGGTCCTTGTCTGGCATCCAGGAAGAATCAGGTTGCACACGGACTTGAAGGATGAATGTGTGCTTTCATTGAGTGGTGGAGGTGCCTCTCAGCAGGATGGATGGGGAACTGGAAAGCGGGTAGAGTGGGAAGATTATCTTCTCTTGGATTTTGCCAATCCAGTGGCCAACCTCCTCTCTGACCATCCCCAGATGAACTGCTCTGGGCGTACAGATGCTCCTCTCTTCTCTCTGCCACACCATTCTTCCATTCTTCTGCTCTTCTGTTAGTCTTCTCATCTCCTTGTGAAGCCTGGGGCTTGGGGTTTATAGAGTACAAGATAGGGCGATGTGGTGGACCAAAAGGCAACATTTGGGTGCAAAAACAGGAATGCCTGTTCCCATTTATGGTCGTGGCTTTCCAGGCTTGCGGGTGGAGTCTTTGCTGGGAGCTGCCCTCTTCTACCCTTTCTCCTGTCCTTATCACAGCTGCTCAAGCTATGAGATGAAGTGACCCCAGCACCACTGAGAGCCACAGCAGATGAGAATACTAAGCACGTGAAGTCCTCTGAATCAATCTCGGGGTTACTCCTCCTTGGTTCTAGAAGGCCATCTCTTCCTATCACTGTTCAGATAGTTGACCTATACCTATCTCTGGTCCAGACACCAGGGAGCTTGTAAATGAGCTTTGGGTTAGAAGAGTTAAAGAAATTATGGAGGGATAAGGAACTTGTATTTGGGAAAACTAATACTTTTAACAGTCTTTAATTTTTTGGTTAACATACACATGTAAATTCCTTTTTGCATTCTGAAAATACTAATTCAATTACATCCTTGCATCTTCTGAAATCTTTCCTTGAACTAATAAAAACCGGTAGAACCTAGCTTTCTTTATAGAAATGCCCTTACATTGTAGCAAGACAACTATAGTATTTCGGTTGCCCCTTTAATGTCACAACTTTGTGAAATAAACTTGCCATTCTTTATATGGATGGTGGTTTGCCTTGTCCTCATTTCCTCCATGGTCTTTACCTGTCCAAGGAAATGAACAAGTGTTTTCTAATGAGCAGATTCTACTAAATGTAGTGAAACTCAGATTATTTTCTTAAATTTGTGATCCAAAACCAAAGAGATTTTGCCACATTTCGGTATACGTCACACCTCTGCTTCAAACTCTCCAATGAGTTCCTGTTGAGTTAGAACATGCCCAGCAGCTCTGGCTATGACCTATAAACTCAGCCTGATTCAGTTTCTATTTCCTACCCTCCACTCCTGATTTGCACCATTTCTTCCTGTTCATCTGCACTGTAGCTTTGTTATTCCCTTTTTCAGTCCTTCAAAAATTCTATTTTCTTTGTTACTTCAAAGTATTTACATTTCTGCCTGAAATCTCTCATGTTATGCTCTTTATATGACAAACATCTTTTCATCTTGCAGGCATCGGGTTCAACTTTAGAGGAGCTTCCCTTGAAGACACTGTGTAGACAGACAGCAGTCCCCCTCCCCATTCACCAGACACCCTGCACCTGAAATCAGGACATTGCTTCATTGCACGTATTATAATTTATACTTGTTTTATGTATGTGCCTTTTTTTGTTAATCTCATGTTTTTCATACTAAATGAGGGTTCCATGGTAAGAAGAAACTTGCCAATTGCTTTTACCAAAGTCCAGATACCTTCTGAGCCAGAAAAGAATCTCAGCAATATTTGCTGCAAACCACATTGAAAACAAAGCCCCAGAGGAAGACACAGGCTTTGGAGGACAGCAGAAAGTAGCTCTAATCCTACTCTTTTACTGATAAGCTGAATGACTTCCTTTTCCTCATCAGTAAAATGGAGACATTTTATAGCTTATAGGGTTACAGTAGACAGTCAATGAAAGGTAGCTGTTATTTTTATTTTGCCCAGTTTTCTCAGCAATGGCACTAATTAGAATCTGACTCACTTTTTACAGTGAACTTGGGTAAAAATTTTGAAATGTGATCAAATTAAATTAAAATGATGATTGTGATATGAAAAGTATAATTTGTTAATTTCTGTGGCTTCACAGACAATAGAAATATCAGGTCACAGAAAGTGGTACGGTCTTAAGTAAACCACATAAAATGATTCGTAATCTCCGTCCATGCAGACCAATTAGAAAAAGAAATTGGCCAAGGAATTGTTTTGATGCTCAAATTAGATATGGTCATTTGATTGCCTTCCAAATTGAGAAGCATTAATCAGAAGCAACATGACATTGTTTTTAAATATAATAAGGGTGCAGTGGTTTCCAGGTAGGTGACCTCCCTTTCAAATGTATATATTAAAATCCTAATGCCCCACATGATGGTATTAGGACATGGGGTCTTTGGGAGATGATAAGGACCCTGCCCTCATGAATAGAAATATAAAAGAAGCCATACAGAGACCCTTTGCCCCTTCCATCCTGTGAGGTTACAATGAGAACACAGCTATCCATGAGGAGGCATGCCTTCACCAGATGTGGCACCTGCTAGTGCCATAACCTTGGACGTTTCTTAGCCTCTTCAACTGTGAGAAATAAATGTTTGTTGTTTATAAGTCACTCAGTTTATGGTCAAACAAAGTAGGACAAAAGGCAAAAAATAGTGAAATTTCTCAAAACCCACATCCCCTGGGAGAAACAAGACACCTCAAAGCATTTTTTTTTTCACTGAATTCAAATAATTATCAGAAAAGCTAAAAATAAGATCCACGTTTCTGTCAATATCTAACTTCAACAGCATCAGTTACATCTTAGCTATAAGACTATGTGTTTCGTGGGAGAAATCTCTACATTTTGGAAAATGACTTTATTGGATTTATTGGCTGAATAGCTCATCTAGACAGTGCATGATAAAAGCCCAATGCTGGAATGGATAAGATTATGGTTCAAATTAATGGACTGAGAAGAAAATAGGAAGGTTGCATATCAAGTGCTTTCCCATGAAGGATCTAGAGATCTAAACTGAATACAGTGACCCTAATAAGCAACTAATGTCAGCCTACAATGCTTCAGATTTGTTACTGATTTTCCTCTTAAAAACCATAGTCCCCATAAAAACTGTTGTGTCTGCCATACAGGGGCCGTTAAAAAAAAATAGCGGGAAAACAAAACTCTTGTTAAGATGCTTCCCCATAACCATTGACTAGCAAAGGGGATTAGCGAACAAAAGATAAATGTGTTACTAATTCAAGGCCACTGGAGATTTTGTTTTTCTTATACAATTCAGTCAGTCCCAGCTAAAATGTAAACTCATTTGAAGGTGAAGAAAGCAAACAAAAACAAGTTAAAGAGGTTTTTTAAAAACCAAACTGCTTTATCCAAAACTTTGATCCATAGCCTTCATTAGTTTAGAAATTGAAGCAAATAAAGTTTAGCCATGTGAAAAGGTGCCAGTTTTGTCAGAAACATAATTTGAATCCAACCATTGTTTTATAAACGGGTGAATTTGTGTTACTATCTCATGGCTAAAATTATAAAATAAAAGCAGTAAGATCTTTGTGGGAAAACAAACAAACAAACAAACAAAAAAACAACCATAGTCCCTGCACACCTTGAACCCAAACATCTTCCCATAGAAAAATCATTTTTAACATGCCGATTTCATAGTAGAGTTACAGTTAGGACAAAGCAAAAGAACGGAGAACAAAAATAATAATCGTCATTTTTATGCACACCTCGTAGGCTTCATAGAAAGAAGGTTATTGTTTCAGTAAGTTCATCAAAACTAAAAAAGAAAAAGGATTCTTGTGATTGTAACCACATAGAAGAACCTGGAAGACATAATGCTAAGTGAAATAAGCCTGGCTTAGAAGTCAGATACTGCCCAATCTCACATATATGTGGAATCTAAAAATATCAAACCCATAGAAGCAGAAAATAGAATGGTGATTGCCAGTACCTGAGTTAAAGGGAAAACGGAGATGTTTGCCATAAGGTACAAACTATCAGTTATAAGTAAACTAAGTTCTAGGAGTCTAATGAATAGCATGGTAACTATAGATAATAGTGTATTGTTTACTTGAAACACACACACACAGAGTAATTTGTGTTAATGTAACACAGTGTTAATTTGATTTTGGTAATCATTTAACAATGTATACATATATTAAATATGTTAATATTTTATACGTATATTAAATATGTATATATTAAATAATCATATTGTACATCTTTAATAGATACATTTTTAAATTTGTCACTTATACCTCAATAAAACTGGAAAAAAAGACCTAAAAGCAGAATCAGAGCATTTGACAACATGGCACCATGGGAAAGTTTCATTATTTTGCCAAGATTATTGAAAATCTTCCCATACATTTCACGGTTCTCACTTTTATCTTCCTATGCAGAATAGCTTTATGGATAGGTTTTTCAGACAAAATGCAGATGTCCAACTAAATTTTAATTTAGCTAAATAACAGATTTTCAGTATAAATATTGCACAGACATTGCAAAGAATATACTTATAATATGCTATTATTGGTGATTTACCTGAAATTAAATGTGAAGTTGGCAACCTACATTTTTATTTGCTGAATGTGGTATTCCCTATGCACGGATGATGTGCTGAGAATGAATATCTCATTCCCTGCTGGTAGTTTTCAAGTGGAAAGTGTTGCTTGAGGTAAAAAGTAAGTGACTTTTAGAATTAGAAGACTCAAGACGTAGAGCAAACTGCACAAATATATTTTGAAAGAATCAGATTTGTAGATCCTAGGAAGGTTTTTTAATAAGAGCTATCTGCCTAACAATATTGAAACCTAAAATCCCACCAGAAAAGATAAATTTATTTGAATCATGTATTATAATATCTTACCTTTAACAAGAAAGATGTTTTAATTTGTTCAACCTGTTATTCAAAGAAAAAGCAATTGTGTCAGGAACCATAAGGGCACATCCAGATCCACGATTCTACTGCCTTTTACTTGCTGTTCCTTTATGTAACTTAGGATCTTCCTCAAAGATTTTCTAGAAATCAATTCTCATTTTTTTAACTTCAGAATATTTTGTATTTTTCAATCTATGTATTATAATCCATTAGTAGATTCTAAAATGAATTTAATGGTTTAGGACAAGTACTTTTTTCTTTTACTGAAACAAAATATCAGGTATAGAAGGATTAAAATATTTTCTGAAAACCTGTTACCAATCACAAATAATATAGATACATTTAAATAGCATTCTATCTTTGGACTGTGGCTAAAATAACAGGAAGAGACTCCCTCGAAAGAAATGGAGAAGAATTGTGACATTTCATTGCTCAGGACAAATTCAACCTACTGCCTATCTTTACACATCAGTTTATAGTGGAACACAGTCACTTTCTTTTTTTTTCATATTAGCTTAGCTTTAATTTTTTATATTTATACTGCTTAATTTTAAAGTTAAAAATTTAGCCTGGAAAAATAATATTGATTCATTCTTATTAATGTAGAATAATTCCAACATTGCTAGAGAACAGTACCTTTGTAAACATAAAACAAATAATTGGTATCACATGACTTTGTCTTAGTGCAGCCCATTCTCAAAATCTGTGAAGTTGCCAGTCATTTTCTACCTTAATGCAAAAATATAGCCTGAGTTTTCAAGAAAATAAGAGTAATCCGCACACAAGAGGAGAATATTGAAGATACTGCCAGAAGACATTGGAAGCATCATTATTAACATTACATATTATGTGTGGCAGCTTTAGTGAGGAGCTGAGGATTTTTGACCCAAGACTCTATGGCCTCGAAGGCCTAAATATTTACTATTTGACTCCTTGCAAAAATGTTTACTGATCCCTAGTTCAGAATACAAGGTCATAGTGACAGGTGGTCCTGAGTACCCAGTGGTGAGAATAGAAACACTGATTATCTGGTCATTATTAAAGAAAAGAATGAGATACAGAATATAGATTGGACAATAACCCCACAATGCCAGCATGTGTCATGGTTTAGAATTAGTAACTCTGAATACTTAGAACGAGTATTCCATCATGGAAAATATTACTATCATAGGCTCCAAAGCTGTAGTTAGGAACACGGACGAGAATCAGACAGATGGGACTGGCTTCCTGAATATTTAACTTACTCCGTATATACATTCAAAAGATTAGTTAACAGTTGTGAATAACAATTTCCTTGTCACTAAATTGAAGATAATAAGGTAGGACATAGAAAATAAAGAAATAGTACATGCTGAGGTTTCGCTTATTGATGGCTCAAAGTAAGTGTTGAATGCATGATAAAAATTAAATATGGGAGCTTATTGAACTAGCTGAACTCATTTGGTTCATTAATTAACTTGATAATTATATGTTGGATACTATCTCTGGCATGCAATTCTTTTGCTTGGCATACCTGTTGCTTTTTCTCTTCTTGCCACCTACAGATCTCTTCTCTCCTTTGGACCTTGTCTCTCCCATCCCAGTTGGATTTACACACAGGTTTCCTTTGCATGCGCTCAGCTACAACTTATGTTGCATTTTCACATTTGTCTCTTCTACAAATTTATTCAAGGCATCAGTCTTTATTTACAATACAATAGTTCCTAAAATTTAAAACAAAGGTCATGCACTCCTGGATGATAAATTAATATTTTGAAGTCTAATAGGTTCTCTCTTCAATAGTAATTAATTTTAAGATAAATATATTTCACATCTCAAGAGTAAGTTTCATATTCCAGAGGCATCTTCAATTTTGTACTCTCAGATCACTGAAAATTACAAAAGACATTAAATGTGTTTTAAAGTAACTAGAGAAAAGATATGATTGGCATCTCTTACTGTTTCCCACCAAGTCATGGGTCATACATAGGCCAAGGGTAAATAGAGGTGAGGATGCCTACACCAGATGGTTTCTGTTCCTTCCAAAGGAGAGTTGAAAGGGAAGATGTAAGACATCTCTATGCATTGTCATTTGTGGAAGCATTTTATAGTACACACTTTCTTCCTCTGATACTCATCTCACAACAATCAAGTAAGGTAAAGAAAAATAATGTTTTCCCTTGTAAATAAGGTTTAGGTCAATTTTTTTTTTTTTTTTTTTTTTTTTACCTGGGTACAGCTATTAGTAGGGCGTGGGTCATTCTGCAGATATGTTAGCTGGAGATTTTAACTCTTTCTTTATCCAGGAAACTTTTTGATATAAATCTCAGCGACAAAATGTAATTCCACTTGTTTAAAGACTCTAAGCATGTCTTGGGAAAAAATGAAAGATCACATTTACTTAGTCAACAAAACAAAATTCATTGATTATGTCTTATTTGCCAGTTATCCTGTTAGCTACTGGGAAATACAAGAATCAGTAAGATATATCCCCTGCCCTTAAGACCATGGCAGCTAAGTAAGCATGTATTACAATACAAGGATGTAAGTGTTGAAATAAAGGTAATTTGAGATCATGTCTGGAACACACAGAGCACCTATTTAAAATAGGACTATTCCTTTACTTGTGAGCCATGTGACCTGGGAGCAGTATTAGGTATCAAGGAAGGCTTTCTGGAAGTGGTGACATCTAAGTTGAAACCTGAAGGTTGACTGAGCTGAACAAAGAACAGGTGCCAGTGCCATCTGCACAAATGGAGCAATACATGAGAAGAGAACAATTCATAGAATGATGCAACACAGAGACTGAACTTTCAGACAAACTATGGATTTCAGCTAACAATGCTGTATCAATGCCAGGTCATCAGTTGTAATGTACTACACAAATGTAAAATATCAATAATAGGGGAAACTTGATGGGGGCTAAGCTGGCAGGAGAAGGAGTATCAGGGAACTGTGCTTTCTGCTTAATTTTTTTTACAAATCAACAAATGATCTTACCAATAGAGTTTATGAATTTTTTTTAAGGCTAATGCTACAGATGACTTATTGTTTGGAGAACACAACACACTAATGTCTGGCTAGAATTGTGCAATGTTGATAAAGAGGATGGAGAAAGGCTTGGGAGGTCAGCAGAGGCTGCACCATGAAAAACTTTACAAGGAATATAAAGGATTTACGGCATTAACCAAGATGACATCAGAATATTTCATCTGTGGAAGTAATGTGATTAGATGTTGTTTGTGTCTATTTGTTTGCCTGCCTGCTTGCTTTTGAGACTCTCTGAAGAACTCTTAGGAAAATAGATTGAAGGAAGGCATGACTCAGCACGAGTGATCATTTAGGAGGCTATAGATGCACTACGGTAGATGAAAGTGGAGTTGATATCAGACCTGGCGAACTCTGATCAGAGTTGTGACAGACAGAGGGAAAATGAGCATTTTGCCACCCGAAGGGCATAAGGACATCGTGTGTAAACCAGGCTTCTCTTTTTCATTTTTATTTTTGTTTTGTAGAAGACTATCGATGTGAGTCACATGAACTTATGTCCTGAGCTGTGCCTCTGTCATGGTTTCTGTTTATGATCGGGAAGGTCTGGCCTCTGTGTCTACTGTTTCAGGCAAGTGTGGGCACTGGAGAAATAGCTGCATTAATTGCATGCAGGTTGTGACAGACCTTTTAAGTTGTATTCATACTTTCAATAGAAATGGTTTCCCATGCCCTATGCTGGAGATATCAAGATAAAAATGATGAATCTTTCTTTTGAGACACTGGCAATATGGGGAAAACACAAACATAGAAACAGGAACCATACTTTATTAATGGATAACTGGACCAAGTGCAAACCCGAGATGTTTTCTTTTTTGTAGCAAAAAAAAAAAAAAAAGGACTCATAGAGGTGTCACCTGAACCCAGGATTGGATAAGTTGGGTGTCCCCTGAGGTGAGAGAAGGACATTCAAACAAAACACAGAAAATGGCATGAACAAAGACAGACACACCTGTTAAGTGGCAAGCATGGATTAGCTCTAGAGCTGAAGATTGAAGATCAGGCAAGATTCAATGATTGCAGATTCTGAATGGGTCAAGTCATGCTCCAGCTTGAGGATCATGAAACCACTGTTAGAAAAAGTATACTGGGTAGACCAGAAGGGCTCAAAGGGAAGTGTCAACAAGAATGAGGAAGACAGTAGCTGTCTTGTGGCATTCAGATGAAAGAGACATTGAGAAGAAGAGAGATCCACATGGCCCCTAGAGTACGAGTTGATGTCTGGTAGTGCCAGCATTCCAATTCGAAAATTTCATCAAGGCTGAGAAGTGATTTCTTAAGAATGTAGTCTCTTGTGCTCAGGTGAAGAAGGGACAAGAGTCCAATATCTGCAAACAAGTCCACCTGTCCTTGTGGTCTGCAGGTGTATTTTGTAATATGCGTGGCCTTGGGACTCAGAGGGCTCTTCAAGTCCTCACTTGCCCAATTACTCATGAATTATGTGACCATGATCATACTTACCTCAAATATTTTTTATCTGTTAAGTTTTATTAATAACATTTAACTTTTAAGTTGTTGTGGAGTTTTAGAAAGGACATGGAGTAAGAAATATTATAAAAGTGGTTAACCCCAAATAGTCCCTAAATCTGAGTTATCTACCCACTTATCAAGAAGCACATCTAACTTATGTTAACTCTTCATTTCTAAGACCAACAGCCAGCTTGTAGTGTAGGTGTTCAATGTACATTTGCTAACTAAAGGAATGAATGACTTTAAGAGCAATCTTGGAAGATTTGACTTTTGCATGAAATGACTTTTCCTTTCCCCATTTGTGTCCTTCTCTTGACATTCCAACTGAATTTTTGACTTCTTCAGATGTTCACTTGTTTCATACTGTCACTTCATTAGCACCATATCTGTTTGTGAGGAAATCTGGCAAAGTCGATTTCTCTAGGCAACCAGTTTGTACTTTTTGTCCTTTGATTGCAATTAATGAGATTGTTTATCTACTTCCCTGTTATGCTTTGATGAGGCCCACATGAGAACATTTTCCAGGAATATGTATGTGGTATTAGTGTGTTGTCTTACTGAGAGAGCAATGTTATTATACTGCTTTATTAATGCCTGTATATGTGATTTAATTAAGATTTACAAATTAGGTTTAATTAAGGTTTATAAGCAGTGAGGTGAACTCCTGGCTGTGTTCATACTGCTGATTCTTCGTCTTTATTTTCTTACATAGTCCTAATGGTGATTAGAAAAATCAAGTGGGCGCTGAAGCTGGGAAATGAAATGACTTCTCCAAGCATCTGATTCTGCCTGCTGTCCCTGTGTTCCCTCTAGAAATGAGACCCAGGACATAAGTTCCAGAAAATGCACTGCATCTGGGATATAGCAACTCATTCATGTTACCTACAAAAAAAGTCCACCAATATTGGAATGAAACTATCCACACCAGCTGTGTGACTTTAAGGTGGTTACTTACCATCTCTGATCCTCAATTTCTTCATCTGAGTTTGTGTAAGACAGAGAGGGGTATTTTCTTTGATGTATTATCATACAAAGCTATTAATGAAATAATTTTAGTAAGTGTATCTGGCTCACAAGTTTAACAAGTAGCTATCATTCATAAATCACATATAATTGAGGCAAAAATGAAAAGATGGAATAGGTCAAATGGAAGCTTGGTCAATATTTGATTGTTTGCTTTATGTAATTATAATGTATCAGGATATCAATGTCCTGGTTCTCCATGCTAGTCAAACCCAGAAAGTGCCTAATGAATACCTACAAGATGTCAGGCACTAAGCGAAGTAAAAATCAAAGCAAATAAGGCAAAACTCGCACTCTATCCCGAAGGAAGATAAGGCCAGATGTGAAAAACACAAGTGAGCGGAGTCCGTGATAGAACTAGGTACAAGTTTCAGTGACGGCAGAAAGGATGGAGGAGACTCTTCTATCTGGGTGAGTCAGGTTCAGTTCACTTGCTGTTTCTCCTTGAATGCTGACTCATCCCTCGTTCTTTATGCAGAATTCTGACTTGTTGGCTGCAACCTGTGACTAGATTCACATGCTTATTATTTTTTAAAGTATGACTCATGGCTGGTTCTGGGACGATGTTGACCTCCCTGACTCATATATATTAACCTGAAAGCAGTTTTCTAGAGTGAGATACCCGCTGTGTTCTCTCATGAGTTGTGAGATGCCATGTAGAGGCAAAGTAATGGTGAAATGGAACCTTTAGGAGTAACTCAGCAAACATTGGATGTCTAACTTCCAGAGAGACAAAGCAACTCCCAATATTCCCAAGTCCATAGAGAGACAGAGTCAAATAATGAGAATGCTGAGAATGTAGAGACCAATGGCCATTCGTAGAGACCAATGGCCATCTATCTCTGCACACTTGACCGCACAACTAAAAAGTCCGAGATGATTGAACTGCTATTTGAGGGAAAAACAATATAATAATAATAATCCTGTAACAGGTAGATTTAATTAAACTTTTCTGATATTTAATTTACTGGTTTTCTTCACAATTGGAACATAAATTGGTGTCATGGTGTCATTAATTCCTTTTTCATTAATACTGTTCAGGGACACTATGTACATTCAACTTAATAGTTAAAGGTAAAACCGAAATTCCAAATCATGTCTATCCAATTCCATACTCTTTCTATAAATTTCTGCTTTCAAAATAGTCTACACAATATAAGATAATGACTCCAAAGAGCTAGCAGAGATTTCAAACTCTATTATTTACATCACACTATAATATCAGCTAAGCATGCCTCTAGAAAACTTCCTTGGTTTGAGACTAGCTTACATAGGAGGGAGTCATAAGAAGGATTTACATCCATTTTTGTTTAAGTAAATGAGGAGAGTGTTTTGACTAATATTTGGATTGTACTTCAAGTTACACCATAGACATATCTGGTCATGAAAAGGTAGGAGAGCAAGCAATATTTGTAAAAAGTTGCAATAAATGACAGGTAGGACAGCATCAAGAATGGAACTGTTTTGAGGGACATGACCTGGACATGGCTTTGCCTAACTCAGAACCTCATGGTCTAAGAGACTAGAAACATCACCACAGAACTAGCTGTCCCCCTCTCTGAATCTTTACTTTCTTCTCTTAAAACAATAATAAATGTGGGGACATTTCTTCCTGTCTTGCTTTCCCCTAAGAATCATTAACAAAATCCAGAGATATGGTGGATATAACATTATAAAGGATGGGAAAATGCTTGGTAAATTGTATATGGCTACATAAACATAAGGAGTTATTATTATGTTGATTATGATTGATGACAGCAAGGACAAATGTGCTAATTATACTCATAAAATGAAGATGCAAATGCTTTACTCTGGACTTTCAAGAGAGGCTTATTCTTCTCCTAAAAAGAGTGATTATAAGCACAAAATATGACTTTTTATTAGTACTGCAATAACTGTTCCATGTAATATTAATAACAATAATAAAATGTAAGCCACTACTACATTATTTTCAGGGAGAAAAGAACACAAGAGCTAAAACGTTGTATGAGTAGGAACTTGTCCCTTTTAATGATATCTGTAAAAATGCAATGGATGTTGCAATAAATCTCTGTCTCCCTCCAATATTTCCTATTTTGCATTTTCTCTCAATCATATTTGCCTACTTTTGTTTGCCATCATTTGTGACCTCGGTGGATATATTAATAAAAGTAGCTACAATGAGCCCCGTAGCCAATTTTCTCTATTTTCCAACTGACACATTTCCCTCAAGTTGTCCCAGACCTGTCCATTGGTATTTATTACTACATTTGGCTGGAACCCTTGGACATATTTTGATAGCATATGACAAGGTTCCATTCAAGGGTCCTGTTTAATTTGGGTTGCACATGCACCTGCCAAAACTGCTACCTAGAAAAACTACGAGAATTCCGTATTTCAACACCATTTGTCACAAGCTAAGCTTCTGCAGCTGGGAGAAATTTGGTAAGAAAACATATCTGCCTTGATTTCCGATGACCATTTCTGATGGTCATGTTGGATATTATATTTTTTGGTTGGCCACAAACTGAGTGTCTAACGTGTGCCTTGTAATATTCTAGGTGCCAAGGATGATACAGTTAAGAGGTATCTTCGGTTTTGTTCAAATAACTTCTAATTTAGTTGAGTGATTATATATTAATAGTCTCCTGTTGTTATAAAATATTACTATACAATTAGTGCTTTAAAGAAACACAGATTCATTATCTTTCGGTTTTGAAGGTCAGTTGTTCGAAATGGGTCTTGCTGAGCTAGAATCAAGATGTCAGTAGGGCTGTGTTTCTTCTACAGCCTCCAGGGGAGAGTCTATTTCTTATCTTTTCCAGATTCTTGAGGTACATGACCCCTTTCTCTACCATCAAAGCCAGTGGTTTTGTATTTTCAAATCTCTCTAACTTTGATCCTCTCTCTTCGGACCCCTTCTTCCACTTCTAAAGACCCTGATGATTACACTGAACCCATCTAAATATTGCAAAATCATCTCCCCATCTGAAGGCCAGCAGATTACCAACCATAATTAACATTTGCAACCTTAATTTCCTCTTCCTATGTAACGTGCCATATTCGTAAATTCCTGAGATTAGGACATGGACCCGTTTGTGTCCATCATTCTGCCTGTCCCAGTGAGGTTACTTACATTATAACACAACTAGTATGTTTTGATAGAAATTTTACAGTGACATTCAATTATGTGTGATTCACACCATCTGTGTAAAGGGAAAATCACCAACAAGATACAACACAGAAGGGAAAAATAAATCACAATACTCACAAAAGGATCAGAGTGTAGAAGTTGAAAAAAAAAAACCAGAAAATGGATTAGTTAACTTTCCTAGTGCTTCAGTTTTGGATCACATATTTATTAGAATGGCTTAGGAATTAGTAACGTTGATTACTGAGATAAAATGGAAGCAGCATAAAAGTTTATTTCCCTCTGTCAAACCGCACATTTACATTAATATTTACATTAGCAAGTGACTTTCAGGAATTTAACCTGTTTCCATCATGTTTGTCTGACCTCCCCTAGAGACTTGCTCACTGCCTCTGGCCAGTGCAAAGAAACCTTGGAGGACATACCCTTACTCTCTTAAGAGCCTAACTCCAAAACAGCACATATCATTTCTGCTCATAGTCCACTGAGTAGGTAATAGTAAGTACTTGAGTACACAAATCTGCAAGGAAGGATGTGGAGTGAAGTGCAGCCAGGCCTCACCATTATCCTATGATGGAGAGAGAGAATGGATTCTGCTAGGATATTAGCAGTCTCTGCCACAGATCAGCAAACCTAAAGACCATGGTTCCACTTTCAGCTTTCTGACCCTCCCCCTTACTTTTAAGCTGGTTTCTCCCATTACGTATGTGTTTCCAATTGGAAAGCTCAACAAACGTGCGTTGTTGCTACTTTGGCACTTGTAAAGCCCACTGACATCAAATGGGGTCCTCAGACCTTGGCCCACACCAACCTTATTATGATAGACGCTTCAGCAGGGGACTTTAAGGGGGAAATATTTGGAAAGGATCATGATGTAAACCACAGTAGCAAATGAAAGAGCAAAGACACTGGAGTCTGACCGACCTTTACTTTGTTACTTTCTTTCTTTCTTTTTTTTTTTTTGAGACAGAGTTTCACTCTTGGTGCCCAGGCTGGGGTGCAGTGGCACAATCTCGGTTCACTGGAACCTCTGCCTCTGAGTTCAAGTGATTCTCCTGCCTCAGCCTTCCAAGTAGCTAGGATTACAGGCGTCCACCACCACACCTGGCTAAATTTTTTGTTGTTATTAGAGACAGGGTTTCACTGTGTTGGCCAGGCTAGTCTCAAACTCCTGACCTCAGGTGATCCGCCCACCTCGACCTCCCAAAGTACTGGGATTACAGGCGTGAGCCACCATGTCCGGCCTACTTTGTTACTTTCTAAAACAAAGAAAGAAAATTAAAGAAATTTGTTATCTGTTTTTGTCCTCACCTGTAAAGTAAGCATGATCAAACCTATCTCGAGAGGGATATTGGATGGATTATTATATGGTATATGCAAATATCTAGTGCTTTGCATAGCAAATGGTAATTCCTAAATAAAAGATGCTATTAGCATCATCAATATTTGTATTGTTTTGTTAAAATAGTAATCCATTCTTTACAGTCTTCCTTTTAAAGGCAAGAAAATTAAATTTGAAAAATTAATGAGATCTAGCTAAATATTTTTTTTTCTCTTGAGTTAAACTATAAGTTTTATCTGTGACTTTGCTGCTTATATTTCTTAATGGATTTTTTGTCACTTGGACTATGAGAAAACAAATCAATGCAGCATTAATAATTAAGCAGAGAATATTACTTTCGCAAGCATCTTCTTAGCAAAATGAAAGATTGAGAAATAGCTCCTAACATGATCCTTTAAGCAATGGACATGGAAACATAAATTTCTACATCCATACGTCAGGGTTTATAAATAAACCTCTTGCTAATGTGACCCCAAGTGTAAATTATGTCAATATTATACTGTTTCATTACTTCAGAGACAAATAAAATCACTCCCCTAAAAGAATCTTGAATGATGCTGAATTTAATTTTCAGTGCATGGGATCACAGACACTAAGGTTTGGTCAAGATTGAATCTACACTTTTACAAACTATCATCTGGTATAAGAGTAATTGTTACATGCTCATCAAGTGGTTATTTAGCCTCTCCTTTACTAATAATAGGGAATTTTCTATTTCACAAGAAAGTGTTTTTATGTATGGAAAGGTCTGAACGTTAGTAACCTATCAATTAATTAATTGGCTAATTAAAATTAATAGATTCAAAATGAATGGTATTGGTTACAAACGTATAGATAGCAATTGTCTTCCAATTTTAAGTAGCTTCTATGAGTCAGGCACTGTATGCCAACCCATTTGCTCTTCAAAAATATATAATTAGATTTTATTATTAGCTCCATTTTAATATGAGAAAATTGATGTTTAGAAAGATAAAGTAATTGGAGAAGGGGACAGAAACTTCACCATTGTGTTATGCTAACTTCTAAAATAAGTGGTAGTCAGAGTTCTTGAGAATCATAGAGTCATCAAGAATAAGACATTAAACATATTGAATTAACATAGAGTTGAATTAACATAGAGGTTAGAAAGGGCTGAAACTGACATAGGTATACCTGTGATGGGAACACCAACATCCTATTAAAATTTATTTTTTCTCAAATCTATCTCCTTATAAAAATCAAGATTATATATTAAAAATAATTATTTGGGGCTAGCTAAAAATATATAAATTATTTAAAGGCACACCTATATTTCCCTGGACTTCGAATTTTAGATGCTAACATAGTGATGCTATCAAAGCTGGTACTCAAGCAATTCGAAACTGTACAATTTTAAGGATTCTTCTCACCAACTCCCTTTCACCTATGTCAGGCCAATTTCCAAGTACCTTCCACTAAGATTCATTTCTTCAATCTTAGTTTCTTCATTAATTTCTTCCTCATATGCTGACATAAATAAAAGAATTCCAGAAAGTCAAGTGGTCAAACAGAAGCTGTGATGATACCAATTAGCAAAGGAAAGTTGCCTGGATATTCTCAGGGACATAGCAGCCTTGTTCCTAAGGATATGGATTCTGGAGTTAAACTAGATTTGGAATCATCACTTTCTGCCTTTGTAACCTTGAGAGAAGAATTTAACCCTGTTAATCTTCATTTGTTTTCTCATTGGTGAAGTGAGCCTCATAATATCTTCCTCAAATGTTTTATGAGGATTACATCCAATAATCTATCTGATGTGTTTAACATAGTGCCTAGCACACATCATTATTAAATAAAAGTTGACTCTTTGGGCTTGTTTGTGTAACTTTGATTACTGTTTCAGAAATGCAAAGTGAAACGTATACCATACCTTTCCCCCAGCCAGTTCCATCTTGCCTGTAGGAGTAATAAGAAACCCCTCACAATTGACTGATTATGGATGATTTTCCATCAATGATCCCATTTAATACACTACTAACCTAGGACATAGACCCTAATATTACCATTTTAAGGATGAAAATTGAGATTGAGGAAAATGAGAAAGCTTTCTTGGGATTTTCTCGTGACATTTCCAAAGGCTAATGAAAGCACTGAATTATATTAATGACATCTTCTTACACTACAAAACTTTCTTTATTTTGCAGGCTTAAAAATTTTAAACAATAAGTTTTACTATCACTAATTTATAAGATTGATTTTATTAATTAATACTTCAGAATATTTGCTTCATTTAATAAGACAAAGTCAGCCCCATTGCATTTCAATGTTAGCTATAATTAATGATGGTATTATGAAAATTAATGCTTTTCCATTATCCATTATGACATCATCAGTGCTAATGATCTGTTTATTGCTTCTCTACAATGGTAGTTAAAAGAGGCCAATTTTAGAGAGCAGAGAAAAAGCCTAAAATATTTTCCAAGCAGTAAAACCCTTTGCATTTAGAGAATATTTGATTTGGTAATCCACTAGTAAACCTATTATGAAAAATAACCAGTATTCCAAAAGCCTAAGTCATATTCGGGCAACTAACATGAAATAATTGATGCCATGAAGCAACATTGTCTAAGCATATATTTTCAAACTTTCTACTGAGACATTAGTGCTAACATTTAAGAGCCTTTTTTGAGTAACTTGAAATGGGAAATTGGAGAAGAAAAAAAAGTAAAGAAAATTAGTTTTGTATATATTGATTATTTAATATCCACTCAGCCCACAAAAAGTAAAATGCAACACCTTCATTTAATAGACCTGGAAACCAGGACTCCAAACATCAACCTTATGTAGCTAACAAGAGAAGGAGCCTGGACCTCTTAAATGTAATCACAGCTGGGATGTTAATAATGCATGCCTTGTCAGCTACAACCTAATGGGAACATTTCCTGAGATGTGGGTAAGAAATACTGCCCATTTTTTCTTGTGGCTTCGGCCAGAGAATTGGAAGATTTTTGCTTATATAGGTATCGATTTGAAAAGATTTTATGTAAATAATTGATGGATAAGACAATGACTACTTTGCCAACGAACTAGATGGAATCAGAATGTTAGATGTGGGGACTGTCTCATGAACTCTCCACAAGCAGAAAACTCAGAACATGAATATTTCAGGGGTATACAGAGTATGTTCCGAGTCTGTACGAATGCTCAGACATCCTGACTTCTCAGGTCAACCCTCGTCTCTCCACAACCTCTCATGGGCACAAAAATAAGTGCTCATTGGGAAATTAATAAAACAAAAAGATTGGGTCAGACAAAGATTTTGTCTTTCTCAGATAAAGGGAAAAAATTAGAAGGGTATTAACTTTTTTCTTTCTTGCAGGAATATTATAGCCTTTGTCTCTTTCACTGCATGGAGTCGAGGGTTGATGTGTCTCATCTGGCTGACTGTGCCTGTATCCCCTCCCCACTCACTACTCCTAGTTAGTCATCCTCAAGGGTAAAATCTCAATCCATTATGGCTTCTCAGAGAAAGGAAATCTGCTCTTCAGTCTCAGATATTGTTTCTTGGCTCTCCTATTACAATGTGCAGACACACACCACCAAGATCTCTTTGTTGGAAAGCATAAGCTACTAAAATATCCAAGCCTTCAACCCCACTCCAAAAATTCCCCATGAGGGGAATTAAGTCCTTTGTTTATCCTATGATATTCTTTACCAACCATTGGTGCAATAATCTGAAATGTCTCAGCCTCAAAGTTTTCAAGACAAAATTTTCAATTTCCCAAAAGATCCCATGCATAACAAGTATAACAGGACTAAATAAAGACATTGCTTTAGCTGGCTCTTGCTGACTATAACCCAGGGGTCTGATCCATGGATTAGATTTAAAGTGACACAGTTCCAATTAACTAGTGAGTCATGGAGAAGGTTTTGAGAATGAAAAAAAAAAATGTTTCAAGTAATAATTCTCTCCTCCACCCAAATACTCAGGAATTCATAAATAAATAAGAATCTCAGATAAAGAGTCTTAGAAGTACAGATTCTAGGCATTCACCCAAGACATGTTAAAATATAATCTTCTTAAGAATATTTTTATTTTTTATTAATTCCATAGATGATATAAAGTGTAACTAGTGCTGAGAATCATAGTTTTATGAGCATACAACCCTGAACTGTGCAATTTCTTCTGATTTCAAAGGCCAGATGGAATACAACCTAGTTAATAAGCATTAGGATTTGGGGAAAGACAAGGGGGATGATTAGTCAGCTTCTTTAGCTTTCAACGAATCCTTTTTATTTTAAATAATAAGGAAAATCTTAGCCAGACGACCCATTTAAGTCAACACAGAATGTGCACATTTGATAAGTCAGCAAAATCCAAACCATAACCAGTAATAATGACAAAGACATGCAATTGTCATGCTGCCTTTTATATTTCACAAACGTTTTTATGAGCTTTGTTTTGAAATTTCATCTTAACAGTAATTCTGAAGGTAGGTACTATTATACTCCTTTAAATGCAATCAAAATTAATCTCACATTGTTGCATTATTCAAAATTATTTGGAAACAAGTGACGTAATTGCAACTCAACTTCATAGCAGCAAAAAGAGAAATGTAGTGGCCCCAAGAATTTATGCTCCGCATAGGCAGAAGTTGAGTGGTAACATGCATCCTAGTGCTGGGATTAAAGGGCATTTCCTCTCTTCTTCTTCTTTCTCCTCTTTCTTCTCCTGCTCGCCTTCTCCCTCTGACTATCCTGGGTCCATGGATAGGAATGAGATATAATATTTTCAGTAAAAACTCCAGAATCCAAAAGAGTGAAAGTGTAGTATAGCAGCCTTCCAGTGTTTGGAGACAAGTAACACAGATTACTGGAGAAGCAAATATAACAAATATGCATTACATTTTCAAAAAGCTTATGTGTGCCTAAGTCCAGATTCCCACTTGAGCATATCTGATACCCAACATTGCTATACTAAACACTTTACTACCCTTCCAATGTCAGCCATACTAATTTTTATTTTTAGGTCTAACAAAGAAAATAAGACCCTAAATAAGGCTAGTCTGTGGACACTTTCTGGGCCCCAAATGAACTGTTACTCAAAGTGATCCAGGGTGCTATAGGTCCATGTGATTTAGGCTGGCAAGTTATAGTTGGTTCTAGATAGAATTGGAATTAAAACAGGTAGATTCAAGTAAAGAATAAAGTAAGATGTCATGAGAAATTTGAATTAATAGAGGACACTGGGTGTGGGTGGCAGAAAGTAATAAAGAGAAAAGGCTACATAGAGATGACAGGGCCAAATCCAAAATCTCAGGGTCTTGGTGGCACCTTCTTATTTTGTCTGTGAACAGAGCTGATGGAGCCCTGTCAGAGAGCCTTCTAATTCTAACTTTGTCCTACCATGGTCTAGTTTCCTAAGCCAAGTTAAAAATGGTAGACATGCATTATCATTATCTTAAACAAATGAATTCACATAATCCCTTGCTTTTATGAATTTGTCATAAATCTAACAAGAGGCATGATTTAACAAATATTATCAAACTTATGGTGTACAGATGAATTCTGTTGAAATAAATACAGGATTCAGGCAGAGGCATCCATACTCATTCCTCACAGTTGGGAAAATTAAGATCAAGATCTTCTTCCTTTCTTTGGTTCATTGAAAAACTAAGCTTTACTCTTGCAACTTCAGAGAAGATTTCCAAGCTTTTTCTTTTGTTCTATGTTTCTTAAAACACAAGCTGTTGGAATTGGCCCGGGTACTGTTGGAACTTAGACTGTCTTCCATTATATATTCCAGGGCTGTTCCAAGTTGAAAGAATTTTTCTGGGTGGGCATGTTGGATGGACTTCAAATAATGCTTCAACATTCCTTTAATACACTGCTTCTACCACTGCCAGGTATGTACTGCTGCATGATTGCTGTTTCTGATGCTGCATGGTATCTATCAGTTGTTTTCCATCCATCTCAGAAATAATACAATTAATAGTGATGACTTTACCTTGTCTATCTAATGTATATCAGACACTCAAGAAATGTTTTGATTAAATAAAGAGATACCTTCCAGGCTGCAAATCAATAAATGGCTTATCTGTGGAATTGTGAGCCCTGGCAGAGTTCACATTGTGTTTTACTCTGCACTCATAACGAAGTGTTGGGTCAGGAAGAAAACATGGAGACAGACAGACAGAAAGACAAGAAACAGACAGCCCAGGAAACAGAAGCCACATGCAGGGAGGCAGTGGGGGTGGATTTTTAGGGAAATATTTAAATGAAGGGACTCTGTGAGAGGTGTGGGCCTGATAAAGGGAATCAGCAGTTGACACTAAGGTGTTAACCAGAGAGGAAGCCATTACTTCTCTTAAGCCTAGCAGATCAATGGGGGCAGAGATGGGGGTGATGTTACTGGATGGGAGATGATGCACTGAAAATGAGGTGCCCAAAAGACTCTGTAGACATTGGATCAGTCACAAAAATACGTCAAAGCTGGGAAGGGGTAGAAAAAATACATATCTTGAGTATTCGCCTTCCACCATCCAATCCTCAGTTAAATCCCCAGTTAGAAATGCTTATTTGAAGACCCATTCTGGACATCATCTGGGAAAAAAGCCCAGATGATGCAGTACAGAGGACTCCACAGGCAGAGGAAGCACAAGAAGGACTGGGGACGAAGAGGTAAGTGGGAATAACCAGTATGCACATATCCTTCCAAGAAATTGGGAAAGTGGTGGGTGGGGAAGCAAGTTACTTTTGCACCTGAGTTTAGCCAACAGATCCCAGATGGCCTCAAAGTTTCTATAAGTGGCCTGTAGCTTGGCAATGAAGAAGCATTCTACCTAAAATACTTCAAATTTTAAAGGAAATATTGCAAGATTTCTTTTGCACTCAAGTTAAAGATCAGATCTGGCAACAAAGCCATCCCAGTTATTTACTGGATTTCTCTCTTTTGTCAAAGTTTGTATTCCTCATCATTGATAAGATATGACCATGAATCAATTTTCAATACTATTTTAAATCCTTTTTGGAAGTTGGATTAATATATGATTATTCAGTACTCACGTTTTAACCAAAATGTATTGAATACTGACTCTATGTCATGTTCTGTTTTTATTTGTCTGGGATATATCATTAAACACATTAGATAAAACAGTTGTCTTCCAGGGTGCATATGTTAGTGGCTAAGGACAGACACTGAATAAATAGTAATTTTTCATGCCCAGTGTCTCAGTGAATGGTTATTTGCTATGGAGAAAAGCAGATGAGAAAAGGAGGTAGGAAAAATTGCAGGGAGGTGTCTAAATTACCGTAGGGTAGTTAGGGAAAGACCCACTGAGAAAGTGTCTTTTGAGTTCAAAACTGATGGAGGTGAGGAAGTAACCCATGTACATCTGGAGGAAGGTGTACATTCCTGTTAGAGGTACATTAGATGTACATTTCTATTCCTCCAGGGAGGAGGAGTGGAAAGTGAAAAAGAATTCCTGCAATGAAACATTCCTGGAAATTTTATGAGAAACTTAAAAGAGGCCAGTCCAGCTGGAGTACAATGAGGAAAAGATGGAGGAGACAAAGCAAAGAATGTAAGAAAGGATATTTGGGGTCTTGATGATGCTCATGTAGATGGGAAGCCTTTGGTGGGCTTGAGCGACAGAGGTCATGATACCTCTTCTCTTTTTCCTTCTTTTTGTTTTAATCACTCTCATTTTGAATTTCAGAATGGATTTTGTGTCCTGATGTCAATGACCTCGTGCAGAAGTGAAAATTCATGATGCAGAAAGAAAGACGGAAGAGTTGGAGGGGCAGCACCCTTCACCTGGTAGCAGGAACATGGTTCGGGCATCAGCAGAAGCTCCAGACGGGAGCTCAGAGGTCCTTCCTGAGCCATAGTAGGGAAGGTAGCATGAGGGTCCCAGAGGCTAAAATGTAAAATGAAGTGGTGAGATTTCATGAAGCTTCTCTTCTTATTGTTTCTATTTTCTCAGGAGAGGAAGGCTATCTGCTGAGAGTAAAGATGGTAGAAGGAGCTTTGGGGATGGCAAGAGAGGTCAAGGTATTAAATAACTCCCTACGAGTGAGAATAAGCACCAGGAAAATGCTGAACTAGTAACAAAGAGAACAAAAGGATTCCTTGATGGCAATGAGTTGAAAGCTTGTCCAGTTTTCTTCAGCTTCATTAAGTTGTGAACATACAGGGGTAGACAAGAAAGAGTGTTGGGTTCAATTATTTTGAGAATTTGCCTGGCAAATTGAGGGAGAAAGAAGTGACTCTGGCTTTCTCTGACCACTCCCTGTGGATGTTAGATCCAAGGCTGTAGATTCCAAGGCTGTAGGCATGAAAGGTTAATTTCCGGAATGAGAAATTCACCAGACTGGAGCTTTAGCGGGGCTCTGCAATACCCACAAGTCATCTTTTCACTTTGGGTTCAGACCACGTGCTTCATTCTTTTTATAAGGCTTTAAACACCATAGGAATTCAACTTAGTTTCTCGTGGGTCCGTTAAAAAGTTTGCAAAAAAAGTTAAGCTTGGACATTCCTACTTCCTGAATGGGTAAGTTTGCATTTTTTATTGATGGTTCATCCATCTCTAATTTTGTTAGATGGTGATTACATAGGCTTTGTAAGGAAAATGAAGCAGAGAATTTCTGTCATGTAATTATATTTTAAAAGCCAAGTAATAGTGGCTACTTTTGTTAGCATTAGCAATTATTGGACCTTTTAACTTCAGCTGTGATAAAGAAATCCCTTGTAATGATCTTGTAGTGGCAGTTTTACATACCTGTCATATTAACATGAATAATAGAAATAATATCAAGGGGAGTTGATACAGGCATTCTTTATATAAAAATGCACAGGAGAAAGGAAAATATAATTTGGTAGGTAATCACATAAATGCCAACTGAGGTTCTGAGTTCAATACTCTGGATTCTTAGTACTCCAAATAATTTTATTGATCGACTGAAAATGCATTTCTTAAAGATAGGGGTCGTGTCTTATGCTCAGAATCACAAAATTTTCAAGCTGAAAAGGAACCTAGAAATTATCTCAGCAGCCACAAATACTGAAGCCTTGGGGGTTAAGCAGATATCATAAATGAGTGAAAATTACAGACAAGGGGTATGGCAAGTTAGGAAACACAAACGAGATCAAAAGAAAACAACAGTTACTCACAGCCATGCTAAGATTTTCTGTGAAGACAGGCAGATCCTCTCACTTCTCAGGACAGCTTTTAAAAATAACTTCTATCAATGTGCTCTAAATAGTTTACTCTGGCAATGTTTGATGTTTCAATGCTAACACAAACAAACTTACACACACACACACACACACACACACACACACAAAAGACACACACAATTTACAAGACTAAATAAAACATGGATGTACTTAGGTCCCTGGCCACCAGTTTGCAGCTGATGGAGTCCAGCTGAGAGTAAATGAGTTGTAAAGAAAGGTTATAACTACAACTTATCCAGTGGAATTCCGACAAGTTAGTGACAATGTTAATTGTCAATGTTAATTTAGGGTTCTCTTGCCTCTCAATCTAGGACTACATTTTATGCAGATAAATTATCCCAAAATTTCTCTTCAGTGTTCAGTATATTTTGTTAAAAAATTTTAGGTAAAATATTTTCCCCCTGGATTTAATGACTGAATCTTACAGAATCTAAGTGACTTTTCTAAGGATGCACAGATAAGGAGAAACATAGATATGTCTAGAAAGTTGCCTGGTATTCCTTCTAATCTCTGATAGTGAGTGTCATGCAGGTGAGAAAGTGAAACCTGATTATAAAGAGTCCTTGATGTGTACTTTAAGCAGTTTTCATGCTGTAGCTCAGGCCATGAGACCGGGAGCCGTAAGCCATGTCTGGATGCAACTGAAGCCTTTGCAGAGCTGTGCCTCTGCATCCACAGAAGACGCCTAGGGTGTGATTGAGGTTTCCTGCTCCTGAAGAAATAGTGACAGCATATTAGGCAGATAACAGTGTACTGCCTGAAATCTCTACCAGCATCCAACCTTCAGCGATTCTAAAACTCATCCAAGTTCATTTTTAAAGTCCAATTCCAGACAATTCCATGCTGCATCAAATCCTTGTCATCTTTGAAGTCAGTGATCAAAGCACATATTCATAATTAGAAAACATAATTAGAGCTTAAAATGTGTGAAGGGATTATATAGGAGATAAGGAGATATACATATATTATACAACATGCATTATATATGTATATATACACACATTTGATTTCTCATTGCTAACTTGACTGTGAAGACATTTTACAATATGCCTTTTATATATTTATATGTATAAAGGTATATTTAATATTTATATGTTTACTATATATTTATTATTATATATTCATTATTTATATATAAATGTATAAGACCTATTCATAATATATTAAAAATATATTATTAATAAAAAATCTTATTTACAAAACAGATTTATAAGTGATATATATAATTAAATATGACTATATATTCATAAAGGATTATATGTAAATATATGTTATTATAAATAATTTATAAAATATATTATAAAAATATAAAAAGCATATTGTAAAATGTCTTCACAGTCAAGCTAGCAAGTAGAAATCAAATGTCTCATGAGCCATGGACTGAGATGATCTGGCCTCCCTTGAGAGAACGAACACAGGAAAAGTGAGAGCTATAAAGCAGAGGAGGATTTGATTAAAGACAAAACAATTACTAGGATATAACTGCAAAACCACAGGGATGACTGGAATTAGTTTAACAATAGTAGGACAAAGAAGAATGATATTGGTTCCCACTCTCATGGTCCCTATCCCTCTTCCATCATCTGGGATCTCATTCTATTACTGCCATTCTGTGTGCAACACTTCTTCAGAATCGCTTGGATCACATCCTGGTCCTGATTTCCTTGGTGTATGTTTCTGACATGTGCTTAACCTGCACTTTCTCCAATGTTGTCTTGTTTTTGTTTTTTTCCTGATTAATTTTGGCCCTGGGGCAAACAGCTTGGCCTTCTCTACAAGGCAGCCCAGAAAGCCAGGGCAGCCTGCTGAGCAGCCTCCTGATTCAATCTGACATTGAGATACAGCTGGAAAGCAAAGACCGTATCTCAAACTTGTTGGAGTAAGTTAAGTGTCCACATCCTTAAATCAGAGTGACTTAACACCAAAAGAACGTGCTTTCCTCTGTAGACGTTTCCACACTGGGTAAATCAATGTGAAAAGTTTTAAATTTTTTTAGAGGAGGGTGGCTTCCTGTCTTGGCAAGTGAGTCTTAGGTGTGCAACCCTTCATCTGGGTTCTCTCTGTCTCCATCTTTTATCTTTTTTTAACAGCTATCTTTGTTTTCTTTTTACTCCCTGCGTTCTCCAATCTCAGTGCTTGGCAGAGTGAAAAGAATATGATCTTTAGACATACAAACCCAGGATGGATTTCCAGCTTAACCACCTACATGGTCTTGGATAATATTTTCAATCTTTACAAAATATAGAAAACAGTACATACATGACATGTTTTTGTGTGCCTGTGTGTGAACTATGTGAGCCCAGCCTGCAGGGCATCTAGCACACTGCAAGTGTTTCCTTGAACTAAATATCAGTTTAATTATATTCTTACAGGTGTTGTTTTCTCTTTCTGGTCACTCTAATTCCCTTTACCTCCTATGGTATCTCCATTCTTTGCACCTCTCTGTTTGGTTTGCATCCTCTCTTTCTGTCAATCTTAGCTCACAGAAGAACTTTTTCTCTCTGTTTCTTCTCCTTTTTCTCCTCCTAGAGCTTTGGGTAGGTTATTTTTTGTCCTCTCCCTGTTCCTCTTCCCTTCCTTGGTTTCTCCTTCCCTTCTTTACTTCTTACAACACTGCTATATTTCTCTTTTTTTGCCCACTGTGTATTTTTCCTTCTCTCTCCTTCTTCTGCCAAATTTTCTCTTTCACTGTTGGTCTTTTGATAGAGTATGCCCCATCTGTCATGATTGGTTTTGCCTCTTTTGAAAATGTTATTTTGCTCCTTCATATGTTACTTTTACAGTCTCTGGTCTGTGCTTTCTGTTCATTTGGTGCTTACCACCTTTCGTTGTTTGCCTCACACTCTCTATACTTTACAATTCTACTTATTTATCTTCCTTTCAGACTTAGCCCCTTCCCATTAAAATGCCCTAATACACTCAATCTACATAATGAAACTGGGGCTTTGTTTTTGGAGAATGACACATGGTACCTTTCTTTAGTTTTCATTGACCTTGACTCACCCTTGGATGATCTACAAGCTGCCATTCCATTTGCATGAGTCAAGTCCCTGTTGGCTTGATGCTCACGCTCCACAACATTGCTTCTCACTGTGATTTCATATTTTACGCGCTATGAATATCATGCCCAGAAGCTCACAATCTTTCATGGCAACAAAGCAAGTGACACAAATAGAATTTGCTATAAAAGAAAATGAACCTAAAAGCAGGTCACTGTTGAATTAATAACAAAAGTTCAAAAATCTTGTGGGAGAAAGAGAAAAACGTGTAGGTTTGGAAATACAAAACATTACTTTGCACCTTCTTGATGAAGGTCACACATCTAATAAAATATTAACTTCATTTTGTTTATGAAAAGACTGATACTCAGAAGTACTTTGTCCAGAACCTCACTCAGTGCTAATAAGTGAGTAAGTTAAAATTCAGATCTATACTTTTCTACCTTCACTTCTGAGTAGATGGGCTAATTGTGGCAGGTCATCACTAATATTGCAACAAATGTAGATATATAGAAATAGAGACAAATTATAAAATTCATATTTTTATCATTATTCTAAATTTGTGGAAGCAGAGCAATGGGAATGAAAATTCCAGAGCAGAATGAACAATTTTGAGATGAGCTAAGTCCTTCTGCTGTTTTTCTTGAAGGCATGTGCTGATTTTGAACATGGGCTAAAGATTGGGTTTCCATCAAGCAAGCACCTGCACTTCTGCACTGCGTCACAGAGAAAGATTTTAAGACAGTTATTAAAAACCAAATGAGGCTGGGCGCGGTGGCTCATGCCTGTAATCCCAGCACTTTGGGAGGCCTAGGCAGGCGGATCACGAGGTCAGGAGATCAAGACCATCCGGGCTAACATGGTGAAACCCCGTCTCTACTAAAAATACAGAAAAAATTAGCCAGGCGCAGTGGCGGGTGCCTGTACTCCCAGCTACACAGGAAGCTGAGGCAGGAGAATGGCGTGAACCCAGGAAGCAGAGCTTGCAGTGAGTGGAGATCGTGCCACTGCACTCCAGCCTGGGCAACAGAGCAAGACTCTGTCTCAAATAAAAAAAAAAAAAAAACTCATAACGGAAAAATTATATCTTAAAAGAAAATTCAAATAAGTATTGTAGACACCAAACTACAATACCTAAAATTAAGTGTTAATTGGATGAAAAGATAAAGAAAGATAAATAAAAAATATCCAAATTGAAACACAAAAGCAAAAAAATTAAAAGACCTGAACAGTATACATGAGACATAAGTGACATATTTGAATGTTCTCATGTTTGTGTTGAACAGGGGTCAGAAACACAATTTGAAGATATACTGTCCAGAAATGTTCAAAAAGTGATAAAAACATATTAATCCACAAGTTTAAGAAGCTTAGTAAAAATATCTCATAGAAATACTCAGGCAAACCTCACCTTGACCCATCACAATCACACTGCTATAATGAAAGATAATAAGAATAATTATAAAATTAGCTGGAAGAAAAAGAGAAAAAAAAAAGCTCATTGTCTTTATAAGGGCAACAATAAGCTGACGGCCAGCCTAGCAATAATAACAACTTAGATGGAAGTCAGAGAAGTAGAGAAAAATGCCTTTAAACATGAAAAGAGCATGTCAACGCAAAAACTCTAAGCACAGACACTATATTCAACCAATTATAACTATGAAGTTTGGGAAATACAATTTTTTTTCTTTATTTTGTGAAGGATATTTGGTGTCTTTTGTGGCCTAATCCCTGGGTTGTTGTCAGCACATGGGACAGGTCTCTAAGGAGAGAATAGAGACTCTTCTCTTTTATCAAACCTTCACTTTCTGTCTTCCCCGAGAGGAACAGATACAAGCATGGTCTGTCAGATTAAAAGTACTGATTTGGACACATGTAGAGTTACTGGAGTTTCAGTAATTGAAAATGTGACACAGGCAAAAGAGCCGTTTCTTCTTTCTTTGCCAAGATTATTTCTTGTCCTGAACCTCAGCTGAAAAAGTAGTGTGTAGCCTCAAGACCTGCCTTCTGAACAACTGAGTACTCAACTCCTCCTTCCTTTCTTCCATGTTGCCAGAGAGAGGAGAGTACATTCTAGAAATGTTGGGTTGGGGGCATAGTTCAGATGTCCCTTCTGAATCTCATGTTGAGATATAATCCCCAGTGTTGGAGGTGGGGCCTGGTGGGAGGTGTATTGGTCATGAGAGAGGATCCCTCATGAGTTGGTGCTGTCCTAGTGATGGTGAGTGAACTCTCACAAGATTCAGTTGTTTCCAAGTATATGACACCTTCCCATCTCTCTTGCTCCCACTTTCACCATGTGAGATACCTACTCCCCCTTTGCCTTCCACAATGATTGTAAGCTTCCTGAGGTCTCATCAGAAGCACAGCAGATGCCAATACCATGCTGCTTCCTGTAAAGCTTGCAAAACTATAAGCCAATCAAACTTCTTTTCTTTGTAAATTACTCACCTTCAGGTATTTATTTATAGCAATACAAGAACCTAAAACAGTTGAATGTCTTGAGCAAAAGATATGCCTTCCCTTCACAAACAAGAAAAATGCAAGCAAGAGGAAAAAGGGAAGGTAGCAAGCATTACAATCTCTTGTGCAGGAACTTAGAAGTTGAATTGTTTTTCTTTGCAAAAAGATTCACAAGTATAAATATTAGAATTAAGCCATCAACTTCAGTTTCAAAGAAATCAGCAGAGCAGGGCACAGAGCTGAAAAGGGGAGCTGGGCCTTACAGGAGCTAGTGGAAAATTGAGATTAATCCCCTAGTTGAAATGAGAAAGCAGATTGAGTACCTGTTTCACCAGGTGTGGGGTGCACAGCAGGGACATTCGAGGCCAAGGTCAGGGAGACTCACCACCTCTCAGAGACTGTGATTGAGCAGATCTGTTCAACACATTGGGATTTTTTTGTGTAGTATATGAGATTGGTCTCCCAGAAGAAAATATAGACTCTTTTCTTTCATTCAATTCCTTTTTCAGTTTTAGGAGGAAAGTGTTTCTAAGTCTTTCTCTTGATTGCTTGCTTATTTGTGTTTTCCTCTTGGGGAGGGATAACAGATAAAATATATATATAAATGATCTCACATATTTTATTTTGTAAACCTCTTTCTATAACCTCATGTTAAAATTTCTTCATAGGAGAGGACGATGGTATGTTAATAGTCTAGTAATTGTATATTTTCAAATAAGCTCAATATCTGTGCCAAGCAATGTGAGATTTTCATCGTATCAATATGGCCCTTTCGCAGGGTTTAGTTTGCGTGTGTTACCTCCAAATGATAAACTGGGATGAAGACACAAACATTCACTGAGGGACAGTAGAATCAAGGGAGGGAATGGGATTGGAGTATGAGTATATGAGAAAATCAGAGAGGATCAGGGAGAATCTTGGAAGGAAGGCATTTATCAGTGACAGTCTGTCATCTATTCAACACAGCCACAGCAACAATCTAGTTATAAGGTCAGATGTAGGCCGGGCGCGGTGGCTCAAGCCTGTAATCCCAGCACTTTGGGAGGCCGAGATGGGTGGATCACGAGGTCAGGAGATCGAGACCATCCTGGCTAACACGGTGAAAGCCCATCTCTACTAAAAAATACAAAAAACTAGCCGGGCGAGGTGGCGGGCGCCTGTAGTCACAGCCACTCGGGAAGCTGAGGCAGGAGAATGGCGTAAACCCGGGAGGCAGAGCTTGCAGTGAGCTGAGATCCGGCCACTGCACCCCAGCCTGGGCGACAGAGCAAGACTCCGTCTCAAAAAAAAAAAAAAAAAAAGTCAGATGTATACTTAAAGAAAACTAGGACCAAAAAATGCATCAAAATATATAATTTCCAACTCAACCTCTGAAGCCTGAATCAAGTGGGATCATCTGAACTATGTGGGAATTACTATGTAGCAATTTATTTGTCCTGCTATAGAAAAAGACCACAGTCTTTGTTCCCACTCTTCTTTCCTTTAGGCCACCAGTCCCTGAGTTGACTTATAATAGTGAAGAAGTACACTGTGCAACTGGAAGAAGGCTTCAGCCCTAATAAGTACATCAGCCCTTTGGAAAAGAGAAGTCAACATCAGGATTGTGTGGAGTATGTCATACGGATGCAAAAGAAGTCAAATTTTTCTAGGCATGCCAGAAGTTCTATCATCCCAGAAACCTGGCCTTTGCCAATATCTGTGTTTGTCTCTGTCATTGATGAAGGAAAGCAGACAGGAACTCTGAGATCATTGAGAGGTCAGCATGTGACAGCTTGTCATGACTTACCTGTTTCTCTTTCCTTGGACTTTAGAGCACTTTGAATTTGTATTTTACAGACATCTTCTCCCTTGGAGTTCCTTGTTTTTTCACATCTTCAGCATAAGTGGTTTTAAACATGGTGGACCATGAGGTTACTTTCCACTTCTTTGATGCTACAGATGCAAAATAATTTGGTGTGGGAGAATTTGTGGTATCTCTAGAAGGGGTACGCAGAATGGAAGATAGAATTTTTCTCCCCAAAATAGAATTTGATAAATTGCTGAATCAAAGAAACAAAATGACAGTCACACTCAGATAGCACTGGGAGCATGAAATTTGAATCAAGGTTTTCTTTTTAATTTCTCACATCCAAAAGATTAATCTGCTACTGCAGGTAAGTGTTAATTGTGAGGTCAGCCAAGATTATAATTCTCTAGACTATGTTCTTATTTGCCTACGTGACAGAGGCAGAAAAAAAGTCTTCAGTGAATATCGTGAATTATGATAATATATGAGATGTTATCTTTTTATCTGTATTCAATACTTGAGTGACTCCATATCTATGTTTATTACTTCCTAGGAGAGCAGTGCATTCATATTCCTGTGTACAATACACATCTTCTCCAGGCTATTTGATTACCACCTCTGCAACTGGCCTTAGTTTGCCAAAGTCCAATAATGTGGACAGAAATGAAGGTCTTTATCTATTAGGACTCTCCCTTACCCAGTCTGTGAGCAGTTCAAAATAATCCTTGGAGTATATTAGAGTAAGATTTGGCATTAGTCTTCCTGTCTCAGACCATTTTTGTCTATGGTAAAACATTAGGTGTGCATATGCCCCAGAACAACATTCTTCCCCTATAAATCCTACATTTGTCAGTGATTACAGGATTTGGTCTCCCCCTTGGATCTAAAATTGAACTTTTTTTTTTTTTTTTTTTCTAAAATTGAACTCTAATTGCCCACTGGTAGAGAAGTTCTGTCCTGCATCTCTGTCTACATGACTGGGGCTTTAATATACTGCAGAGCAGTGCCTAGGATCTCTGCTTAGGGGGCTAGATGTCCCAGGATTGGCCATTCTAGTGCGCTGGGTGGGTTCCGTGTTAACTTAAACTGACCTCCTGATGTAGAATCTTTGGGAAATTAGCTACTAAGCTGTAACAAATATCTTCACCCTGACACTCTTATTGCTAAAGCCTTTGTTCAGCAGAGCACACCCATCAAATACCACAACCCGTCTCAACCAATTAATTACATTCTGTTGGTTACTGCTATCCATTCATTTGGCTCTGTCTTTGAGAGTAAGCCTCATCACTAAGCAAGGGTCTTTGGAATGCCCTATTTTATCCTAAAAAATGAACATCAGCTTGGGAATACTTTATTCTAGGCTCTACTTATCATAAACCTTGAATCTGTATGTATTATAACTTCAAGGTTTATGCATGTGGGAGTATGTTAATCCTTTATCTTCATTTATCTTTCTCCAGATGTGTTTCTTTAACAAGATTCTTCATAACTGCATAAAAGTCTCACTTGCTCTATATCACTGTAATTTTGGAAATCCTAAATATGGTGATGGCTTCAGTGGTGCCAGTCCTTAAAAGATATGGAAGTTCTCGGGAAACCAGTAACCAAACTATAAGTTTACTCTTTCCCACCTGGACATCAGGCATTTCTATTATGTTGCCTCTTCTGCAGTTAAGCCTGGAATTCTCAGCCTTTGTGCTCGGAAAGTCTTATTGATGCTGGGGATGCATTTGAGTGTTATTGCTAAGAGATAAACAGATGCCACTGGAGTGTCCTTACTGAGTATTAGGATTAGAGGAAGAGGATGATGGTTATTTCTGATACTTCTTACATTAATTAGCTATAAGACCTTAGGTTAATGATATCATTTCATTGGTCTGTTTTTTCTCAGATATAACTTAAAAATAAAATACATTTTGCACATAGCTATTTTTAAGATCAAATGAGGAAATACATATGGACACACTGAAAATTCTAAAATTCAGCCCCCAAATGAATGACATTAGACAGTTATCTCATGTTAATTTGCATTAAAATGTCTGCTTCAGCCACTAAATTGTGAGCTTCTTAAGTACAGAGATAATGTCTTATTCATCAACACATCTCCAACACTTAAACAGTACCATATTATTAATATTAATTTATTTGTGTATTTATTAATCAATTAGTATGTATCATATATTTACTATGTTCCAGCCACTTTGATCACGCAGTCAATGCTTATTAGATATATATGTTATTGAAAATATTTTCCAAGACTTTTGAAGGAGAAAGGTGAGAAAAGAAGTTCGGGATTTCTGAGCAGTGCATATTGATTTTCTACTTTTATTTTTGTCTGATCTTTCTATTTTCTGACACTGGAATTCATTCTCCTCAATCACCCACAGCTGGGAATACTTAGTAAATATGCAATTCTAACTACATCATTTTGGTGCTAGCATCAAGATCCAGATCTGATACTCCTTCCATTTGCGACAGAAACTAGGTGCCCTAGTTCTGATAACTAAGCCTCTCTCTCTCTCTCTCTCCCTCTTCATTTTTTTTTTTTGCCCCCACTTGCCCCCAAGGATCTTGGTTATATTACTGTTTTGGTGCCTTGGGCTTTATTCTCAGTTAGATCTGTAATAGTTTACCATTATGCCTACAAGTGAATGGAGTTGGTTTTGTTATTTCATCTTCCAGCTGAAATGTCATCACATTAAACCTACAGTTTAAATGTGCTCCTTTGTGATAACGATCAAGTGGAAAAAACAAGTGTAGTTGTGTGTTTTTATTTAATATTTAATTTGTATTATTCTAACTGATATGTATTATTCCTATGTGTAGCAGCCACTATACTAATATGTGCACTATTTCATTTAATCATCCTAATAACCCTAAGAAAAGGTAGCTAGGGACTATCATCATCATCATCATCAGCTCACCCTCGCCTTTTCAGGTAAGGAATTCAGAAAATGTAAATACTCTTAGTGTTCCAAGGCATGTGAGTGAAAAAGCTACACTTGAGGTCAGACTTGCCTAAATCCAAACCCCCTTCTTTTGGCCATTATATGTTTTATTTTTAAATTGTTCATAATCTCTGTCTCTGAAGCTCTATCATCCTTTTGCTTGAATGAGACATCACTTCCCCTCTTAACAGGCCTCAATCATTGGCCAAATAAGGAAACAAAGCCATCTTTATGTATCGGGTTGTCAGTCTCTGTCATTTTGCTTACAATTAGTTCCTTCCTGTGTTCACAATTGGTTTTGTCTTGCGCTACTGGAAGATATGGGCCCAATCAACCAAGTTCTGAGACATAGTCTTTTTAGTGAGGCATCATGTAAAGAAGAAAAAGAACAGAACATCCATTTTCCCTGCATTTGCTGGATAAATTACAAATAAAAGTAATTCTATCAAAATTGCAGTCTCAGAGCTGAATTGCATCTGGGAAAAAGTGAATATTTAATCACAAAGAAAGACCGAATTGCTTGATTGAAATCCACATGGTCCACCCGTCTCGGCCTCCCAAAGTCCCAGCTGCTCGGGAGGCTGAGGCAGGAGAATGGCGTGAACCCAGGAGGCGGAGCTTGCAGTGAGCTGAGATCCGGCCACTGCACTACAGCCTGGGCCGCAGAGCGAGACTCCATCTCAAAAAAAAAAAAAAAAAAAAAGAAAAGAAATCCACATGGTCATTCTATTTTAGGTCAGAGTTTAGTAAATTTCATCAGCTTTTTGAAACTGAAACTGTTCTCGTCCTCAGTGCCCTCGTGTTTTTTTTTTTAGAAGATCCAGACTTTCTGGATGCCAACAAAGAGGGGGTGAAAATAATAAGCATGGAGAGTTGTATGAGGAGGAAAGAAGAACTTGCATCAATCAGATGGAGCACTTGGCCAAAAAGGCATTTGTACTAGCAAATGAAAATCTTATTCAGGATGCAATAGATGTAACTCATAAATGTTTAATCCACAAAGAAGAAAACAAATTTGATTTGAATGGGGAAGGATTTTTTTTTTTTTTTGTCAAGCGCAGCAGTCTCTAGACATTCACAGATAAATTCATAGTTAGCAAGTTTGGATTTTCATAAATTCCCCATGCAATTTATAAATCGTTTTAATATGATGATATCATCACCACTTACATCTTTATTCACCAGTCTCCTCAACAAGATCTACTCTCCAGTGCAAGTTACATATCTGATTAGTGATGTGCCTTTAAGCAAAGCACAACTTTTCTGGACCTCAGCTATAAAATTGGTTCATAATTTATGTATAGATATATGGAAACCTTTTAAGGTACTTTAGAGAAGGGATTGACAAACTTTTTCTATAAGGGGCCATATAGTACTTATTTTAGGCTTTAAAAGACAGGCAGTCTCTAGCACAACCACTTAACTCTCTTATTATAACATGGAAACAGTCACAGATAATACGTAAATAAATAGTAGGCATCCACAAATTGTTTTTCCCTCATTTCCTATGCTGCAATCATGCTTCTTTAAAGGAAACTAAAATGTGAATTTTATATAATTATCACTTGTCACAAATTATGCTCTTCCTTTGATTTTTAAAAACATTTCAAAATATAATGGCCATTCTTATTCTGTGAGAACCATGCAAAAAATGTGGCAGGCCATATTTATCCAGTGGGCCATAGCTTACTTACTTCTGCCATAGAGGGTTATATCTATAACTGTACATGAAACTTCGAGGTATGTCAAAAAAGATAAATTTTCAAATGAGAAATTAAAATAAAATTAAGATGATATTTTTATGATCACAAGTAAAAAAAAATGTCTAGTCTGGTTTGTTTGTGACTCAGCCAATTTTTAAAAATTAATACGCAGACAAACATTCTGATCAGTGCCACTTTAAAAATATGTAATACATTATCCAGTTGTAAAAAAAGAAAAATATATTTTCATCAGGCAAGAAGTTGAGGAAAAAATCTTCAATCACCTATTTAACTAGAAATGTGATTTTCTTACCTTTATATGACAAGGAATAGCCGATCATAAGGAGTATGCCTCAAGAAGTAGGCATCATATTTTTATTTCAATCGTTTTTGCTGATTCTCTTCCGGCACAAAATTTGTTGAAAATATGTAACTCAAGAGTAGAAGTGGAATTAATTAATAAACCTCTATAAAAACAAAAGTATATATTTATATATTTTTTCTACTATGAAAGCCACTTAGTTGAACTCAAAGAAGAACTTTCTGTTTTTAGCTGTTAGAAAGAATAGGCAATCAGGAAAATATGGCATCTTACATGATTCACATTTAATCCATATTTACTGACTGCTATTGATCAGCCAGATGATATGCTAAAGTCTTATACCGAAAATCTTATTTAATCTTTACAGTGCCTTTTGTTGTAGATTCTAATGTTTCAATTTTATAGATAAACATTAAGTCCAGAAAGTTTTATTAACTTGTGATTGCTCCCTTAATTTTGCACTTTCCTGCCCACAACATAAAAAGCCTACAAAAAAAAAAAAGATGAATGCCTACAAAAAGGTGTTAAATGAAAAAGGAAATGAGGGAAAAACAATTTGTGGATGCCTACTGCAAGCAAGGTCTTACATGGGAGCATATTCATTCATCAATTTACTCCTTCACTCGTAGAGAAACTTCGCTGTGGCTGTGCACATCAAATTTGGTTTGACCCTCACAATGTATATATATGTTATCCTGATCCTTCAACAGCCTTGCAAACTAGGGGTTATTACCTCTGTTTAACAAATGAGAAAACTGGCCGGGTGCGGTGGCTCATGGCTGTAATCCCAGCACTTTGGGAGGCCTAGGCAGGTGGATCACGAGGTCAGGAGATCGAGACCACACTGGCTAACAGGGTGAAAGCCCATCTCTACTAAAAATACAAAAAACTAGCCTGGCGAGCTGGCGGATGCCTGTAGTTCCAGCTACTCGGGAAGCTGAGGCAGGAGAATGGTGTGAACCCGGGAGGCGGAGCTTGCAGTGAGCCAAGATGGCACCACTGCACTCCAGCCTGGGCGACAGAGGGAGACTCCGTCTCAAAAAAAAGAAAAAACTAAGACATGGATGATTTAGGAGCTCAAGGTCACGGTTCCAGTCAGTGTTGGATTCAAGATTTGAACCTTCGTTTGTTTGACTTAAGAGACTGTTCATTTCACACCACACTGCCTCTAATGCCAGAGAAATAACAGACGCCTTTCATCAAATGTCTTCAGCTGCTTCTTCACTCTTTTAGCTCTATGTTTATTTTTGCTCTGACAATGAAAAGAAAGGAGGAAAATTCCACCATGCCTAGAAGGCACCTAGTTTCCTGATAATTTTGCGAATAGTTTTCTTTGTTTCAGAAGTGTGTCTATAATGGAAAGGCTATGGATGCTTGACATGAATTGGAAGTAGGTTTTTATTTGTTTGAAATTATTACACCAGTCTTTCTTGACATTTGCTGTTAATTATTCACTGGGAAATAGAGAAATATGTCAACACAACATTTGTCACTGGTTATTTAGAGGCTCAGGTTGACAGATCTTGGCAGAATCTTTGAAAGATGTATCTGACGTGGTTGCTTTTAGTCTCCTTATTTATTTTACATTCTCAAGACTGTAAAATAAAATAAAATCTTCTGCTAGTGAGACAGCTACTCACAACAAAGACACATGTTTAGGACAAGGTTAGCAGTCTTGCAACTCTGATTGGAAAAGCAGGTGGCCATCAAAAGGGGAGTGAAACTGGTATGTTTCAGGGCTGATGGAAATTTTAAGAGGAGCAAATTAGAGGATAAATGTAATCATTACATATTTCTTTACCATTCCCTACCAAAAAACAAAAAGAAAAAAAAATGGCTGCCCTATATCAATTCGTCCTGTAAGTGATGGGTTAAATCACAAAATGTAAAATAAAATTCTAAAAATACTGACATGACATTATAAGCTCTCTTCTGTCACGACTCCTGTCTTATCAAGCTTGGACTTTCCCTCTCTCATTATGTTTCTTGTGTCCTGCCTCTAGTGAAGCTACTCTATTCTGAGGCAGCTGCTGAAACCACACTGTTTTCAGTTCCAGGTTTGAATGCAAGTACTGGTCCTACTCTTACTGACAGAGTGAAATTGGTCTACTCACGTAACCTCCCAGATTCATTTTCTTTCTTACTTTTCTGAATTCAAAAATGGGTGTTTAAGGAACTTATTCTTCTCCTCAAAATGACCTAACCTATTAAAAAAAATCAAAGTCCTAATCACTGTCCCTAAATTCTCACATAATCTTTTTGTCTAATTTACCCTCAGTCTATCACCTACTCTTTTTATTTTTCTCTGCTCTACCAATGCTGGGCTTCCTGCTATTTCTGGAAAACACCAAGCATGCTCTGTCTCAGGATCATTATAACAATGACCTTCTCCACTGTCTGGAGCTCTCTTTCCTCCCACATTCTCATCATGTCCTCTATTAACTCTATGAGGGGTCTATTCAAATGTTACTATGTTAGCGAGGCCATCCCCAACCATCCCACCCAAACTGTTGCGCTTCCCCACCAGGCAGTCGTTAGCATCCTTGGCTCCTGACAATAGAAGACCATGACAGCAGGGCCCACTGGAAAAGCAGATGCACAGGGGAGAAAGGGTTTTAGTGGGAACGGTCTGGTCATGAGGGCAAGGTGAGGATAAAATGGAAAAGGGAAGCTGGATAAATTTACACAGGTCCTCATTTATCACGATGAAGAGTTTGAACTTTGCTAGGAATGCAATAAGAATTTACTGAAGAGCATTTAAGCAAATGAACGGCATAATATGATTTGCATATTAAACAGATTGTGCTGGTACAGGTGGAAAATGGATCAGAATGTGCACTATGCAAGGACATTACTTAAGAAATTCTGGAAGGTTGAGTTTTAAGCATGTCTAAGCCCACCAGATTCTATTAATACCTCAAGTCCAGGTGGTGACATGTTGAAACATTTCAAGTCAGATAAATAGAAATGATGCAGGATGGCAATAGGATACTTTGTCTTTGGGAAGAACTAGAATGAGCTAGGGCAAAAGCAATAGAGGTTGAGAGGACTAAAGCTACCCCCAAGCTTAATTTTAATTAATTCATGTTAGATACCTTCTTGAGGGAGCAAGGGAACTCCAGCAGAAACACAGTCCAAGTAGTTAGTGCCAAAATCTGGATCCATGGTCAGGACTTGGTGAGTTTAAACAGTAAGTCAGCCAGAAATGAAAGCAGACAGAAGTACTAATCCAGTGAAAGAAGACAGATGTATTTTCAGAGTTTCCATTTGTAATAGAGAGTGATATAGTTCACCCAGGGAAAGTTAATTCTGACTAGGAGTGACCATGAGTCTTAGAGTGGGAAATAAAGTCACAAACCTTAGCAAGAGTCTGTTATGCAAGAAGAGTAGCAGTCAAGGAGACAATCAGATTCAACTAGAAGGATTAAGATTTTGGCTTCTGTTTGTTCTTCTGGACACTGAACACGGGGTGTAGAGGTAAGAAATAGGTAATATTTTCAGTGCCTTGTATTTTAACATTGTGTGTCTCCATGTAGTTGGGCCAAAGGAGAATATGTGTCCTAATGAACTGTGCTAGTCTGAGCTTGTCAAAAATCAAAAGAGGAACATGCTGATATGTGAGGTCAGGATGGTTACTTGGAATGATTTCAGCTTTTCTTGATAGAAAAAGCCTCTTGTGACCAGGAGCCTGATGTCTGTGGCCCCAGGTCTGCTTCAGCTTATGTTTTGTTAAGAAATCTTTATGCCTTCCTGTGTCTGAAAAGCTACCATCTGCAAGAGTCAATAGGTTATTTCAGTAAGAACACAGGGAGCAAAGAGAGGTATCGTGAGTGAACATTTGGGAAGAGAAGAGTTGCATTTATCACAAGGAATGTCCTTCCAAGTAAGAGCTAATTGTGAAAAATGTTAGCTTTTCTTCTGTTACTGGAAGTTTCATATAACTGAGTGACTGTTGCAGAGAATGGATGATATTGAAGTATCAGGTTGCCGGGCTGGAATTCATTAAAAGATGATCTTAAAGCTCTAGTTTTGTCTATTTTCTCAATTATTTAATTTGTTTATTTGCATGTTCAACCAATATTTATTAAGGACCCTCACTTAATCACATTAGGACGCTGTAACAAAATACCATAGGCTGGGTGGCTTAAGTAATAGAAATGCATTTCTCTCTGTTCTAGAGGCCGGCAAGTCCAAGATCAAGGTGTAGGCAGATTTGTTGTCTGCTGAAAGCTGTCTTCCTAGCTTATAGACAGCAGCCTTCCTAATGTGTGCTCACATGGCCTTTCTTTGGCTTATTCTTACAGAAAGAGAGAGGGAGAGAGAGACTGGGAGAGAGAAAGAGAGAGAGACAAACAGAGAGAGAGAGAATCTTTCTTTTTTTGTAAGGACATTAATTCTATCACTGAACCCCTACCATCATGACATAATCTAACCTAAATTATCTCTCAAAGGCCTCATCTCCAAATACTATCACATTGGAAATTGAGACTTCAACATATGAATTTTTGGGGGACTAGAACATTTAGTTTATGGTAGGCCCATGTATACTTTAAACTTTTGCTAAACTTTAAAGATATAAAGAATTAAGCTCCACTCCATCTCTCTAGCCAACACCCTTGGGCTTGTTGAGCTTGGGATGTCTATAAAGCAACCAAATATTATGTAGGCATTCAGATACTTGATTCTAAGGTTTGGAAAGATGGAATAGGGAGACCTGTGAATTGTCAGCACATAGATGCCCAATATGCCATGGGCGCATATGATGTCACCTAAGGGTCACACAGAGAGAGAAAAGACATAGAAAGAGAGGAAGTACAATAACTGAGCTTTAGGAAATGCAAAATCAGGACATCAAGGTGATGTAAGTTGAACTATTGAGAGGAACCCTGTAGCCGAAAGGAAGAGACAATGGAACAAGGAATGACAAGAGAGATTGGGAGAGAGAGACTAGGGAATAAGTGAAGAACATTTTCAATCAAAGGAAGTAAAGAGCTTTCTTGACAGGGATTCTGACAGTTTGAGTAAAATGAGGACTAAATATTGACCACTGAATTTGGAAACATTTAGATTAACCATGACCTTGACCACAACTGCTTCTGCGGAATGGTAAGGACAAATGCCTGAGTACCTGACTGGCTTGGGTTTAAGGGAAATAGAAGTAATGAGGGAAAAGGAATATAAACTACTCTGTGAGGAACTTTGTGGTAAAAGCAAGTGGAGAAGTTAGGCGTCAGCTGGAAAGATGTGGGAAAACAGCACAGATATTGTGAGATGGCAAATATTTTAGGATGTTTATATGAATACAGAAAAGCTATATTACAAGAAAATAGCAGGCAAGAAAAAGATAGGTAAATTGCAAAAGCGGTGTCCTTAAGTACATGTGATGCAATGGGATCCATTACACAAGTGGAACCTTAGAGTTAAATGCAAGCACAGGCATTTCATTAATTACAATAAAAATTAAAGCAGTATATATGCATTTTTATGCAAAGATTCTCAGATTTAGTGGTGAGAACATGTAGAATTGTTCAGGTTGTTTCTGTTTTCCAGAGGAGAATAGAAGCAGCGTCTTCAAACCCAAATTATTCTGTAGAAGAGATGTTAATATTTGAGGAAAGAGAAGGTAAAGAATGGAGGTCTTCCAGTTCAGAGATTTCCAAGTGGAATTCTGCTAATGGATTATGAGTGTGCTATTATCGACCTCCTCAGCATTCAGGGCAGGTGGGTGATTCCTAGGGTTGTCAGAGGTCCCTTTCCTCCCTCCTTTTTCTTGCATCAATTTCGCCATCATGGTATCATTGATTTTTTTGTCCTGTTTTGTTTTAAGTTGGGAATTGTAGAGCTAGGACATTGAGAGAATGAACTGGAAAACTGAATAGAATTCCTGGGAAGATCTCAGGAGATACATGAGAACAGCCAGTAAGGTTAAGGTGTTTTTTGTTTTTTGTTTTTTTAACAGTTACCAAATGAGTTTACTTCTTTTGGTGTAGTCACGGAGTAAGCAGTGACTGAGACTTAATCAGGTTTACATAGAGCCACACACATCCAGTAGTTGAGGGTAATGGAGTAGGGATATGCTTTGATGCTGTGTGTAAAGAGTGAGCAAACTGCAGCATCTGTGGCGGAGAGTGAAGGAAGTAAATAGGGCATTGGCAGGGAAAAGGTGGTATACCATTAATTAGAGGTTCAGGACCAGTCAAGAAATTGTTGGAGTCAAAGTTCTAAGGGAAGTGTATTAGTCAGGGTTCTCTAGAGGGAAAGAACTAATACTATATATATATATATTATCTTACATATAAAATGTATGTAATATATAGATATAGGGGAGCTTATTAAGTATTAAGTCACATGATCACAAGGTGCCACAATAGGCTGTCTACAAGCTGAGTAGCAAGGAGAGCCAGTCCGAGTCCCAAAATTGAAGATCTTGGAGTCTGATGTTCGAGGGCAGGAGGTATCCAGCACGAGAGAAAGATGTATGCTGGGAGGTTAGGTCAGTCTCATCTTTTCACATTTTTCTGCCTACTTATATTCTAGCCATGCTGGCAGCTGATTAGACGGTGGCCACCCAGATTAAGGGTGGGTCTGTCTTTCCCAGCCCACTGACTTAAATGTTAATCTCCTTTGGCAACGCCCTCACAGACACACCCAGGATCAATACTTTGTGTCCTTCAATCCAATCAAATTGACACTCAGTATTTACTATCACAGGGAGTAATAAAGAAAAAGTCAGAGATGGGCTGCCTGAAATTAAGATGATACAGAAAGAGCATTTTAGTGACAAATTCTAAAGATGAACATAGGTTGAGTTGAGAAAAAATTGGGGAAAGTCAGGGAAAGGGGAGAAAATAAGATAACAAGGTGTTGAAATGATTCTCTGTGTGGCTAATGAAGGGTTTCCCATGAGCATTTTGAAAATTACCCTGGAAGGTCTGGTGGGAGATGACAAGGAATTTAAGACTAGAACTCAGATGAGCACCGGCATTTAAACTCAGGTCAGTGAAAGAACAAGCTATGAAAAAGCCTTGAGATAGTACGGCAGGGAAGATTTAAAGAACATGAGGATAATATGGTATACCTAAATCAAGAACAAATTTAATTTCTGGAAGTAAAAGCAGTAGTATACATTAAACACTTATCATAAACCACAATATTCTAAATAAGAGCTTATCATTCTGGGTTTTCTCAGAAGATTGTGTTGTTTTATAGAGGAACAGGATGGTAAAAAAAATGAGTTTTCCCTCTGTGACTTGAGTATGAATCTTTGGTACAGCTATTTACTAGCTACTAAAAAAAAAAAAAAAAAAAAAAAAAAAAAAAACTTAATATTGTATTATTTTCTATAGTGTGCCTATTGTGGAAAATAAAATTAAATAATAAATGTATAAGCCTAATGCATGGGTAAGCATTGGGTATCTAGCAACCTTCGAATCCTTTTCTTAGCAGTTCAATGTATTTCCTAGCAAGTAAATAGACCTGGATGGAGACACATTACAAATTCTATCATTAAAAGGAAAACAAATATATCCATACATTTGTTTCCACAAGCTATGTAGAATAGTCACCGTGTATCATGCCTATACTGAGCTCTGAATACAAAAATCTAAATATAACTAAGTTTACAGCCACAAGATCACCAAATCTAGTGAAGATTTCTTGCCTTTAGGATAAATAAGTGACTTTACAAATTTGAAACTGAACTCTTGGTATGCGACTAGCACAGGATTCTACAGAGAGTGACTAGTGGTACTAGTTCTAGAACAGCATTGCCCAGTGAAAATTTCTGTGATAATGGAAATTCCATGTTTAACATCTTGCTAATGAGGCTAATGAGGCCAAAGCCAGCACTAGCGTGACTGAAAAACATATAAACTTTATTTTACTAATTAAAATTGTATTGTCAACAATCACCTATAAGTAGTGGTTGCCATATTGGACAGAGTTGCCATATTGGACAGAGTCACTCTATATCTTGAGTCCCCTGTATCCTGATGCACTTAATATTGCTCATCTTTATCTAAAGGGAAGAAGAAGCAAAACGTGACATCAGATGAAGAAAACTGACCGTATATTTCATCCACATAAATTGCTCCCAGAGACTTCCCAACCTCATATTTGTCATTGTTTGTTTCTTTCAATGATATCTTAAATGGAGTGTGAAGTTATAAGAGATTGTAAGAGCCTTGAGCATTTCAGAGGTTTTGCTTAGTAAGCAGCTTCAACTGCAGATTAACGAGAACGGGGTTCTGCCTGGAAGTCATTGACTTTTATTTTCTCCTTTACCTCTTTCCTCCTTCCAAAATTCAGCTAAAATGTTGATCAACACTTTCCCTCTTGCTTCATTTGTAGACTTATAAAGAAACTCTGGATGAGTAGGTCTGAGCTATATATTGAGTTTGAATATCTAAACTCAAGTCCTTTATTTCCAACCTGAGTGAATTAGTAAGCCTCAGTGATTTTATTTATAAAATGGGGACAAAAACATCTACCTAAGTGAAGGAAGTTTTGTAATAATGCACATATAGACACTTAGAGTAAGAGTTAAACCCTATGTAATGAATGGAATAAGTAAAACAAGCCCTAAACTAGGAGTCAATTATTAGAAATTAAACTTTTATCAGAATAAAAGAGGTACACCATAAAATTCTATCCTTTCAGGTATTTAAAGTGGAAATTATGATGTTTTTAGAAATAGTATCACTTTTTCAATTTACTCATGTTTCATGGCAACATGCATCAGCTGGGTGGATGGTGTCAAGCTTAAATGTCAGTAGTTTGCAAATATAGAAAGGCCATGTTAATTCAACCAAACCTAGAACTGGTGTGCAAGGCACTCTGTAACTTGCAAATAGTGGGTCTCATCAAGTAAACCATTCAAGATAAAAATGTCAACTTTAGTAGATGACATTTTCTGTTTTGATAAGACTAGCAAAAGCCATGGCTTTCATAAGGTGTGTATTTAATTTAAAATTTAAATGTTCTTTTTGTTGTAGATTTACCACATATTTCATTGTGAATAGAGATAGAATTACCTAATTCAAAACAAAAGAAGTTGATTAAGAATTATATTATTTTGTTTTATTTTATCAGCAAAAAATTGTTGATCATCTACTAAATGCTGGATATTGCAAAGTCTGCAGATAGAAATGTTTATAGTGCATAGTCCCTGTTCTTTAAGAGCTGCTAGTGCAATAGAGGGGAAAAGATACGTAGATGACTATAATCTAGTGAGCTTTATGTGCAAGAAATGTGAAAGCTTAGAGAACAAAGTTAGGGTGGGGAGAAGGTGCCATCAAGAAAGATTTTCCAATGAAATGCAATTCCTTAGAATATTCTCAAAGATAGGGGAGAGCCTTGCAAGCTGCCTGGGATTTAGGTAAAGAACTCAGCAAAGGCATGGTGACATGAGGACCAGGACCTGTCTCTGTTTCAGCACACAGTCTGGAGTGTATAGCCAGAGATATTGTGGAGCTGTAGGACATAAAATCGCCAAGGTGAGAGTTGGGGCATTGGGGTTTATGGGGCATGCTTAGAAGTCTTGTATTTGTCATATGGGAAAAGAAACAGCACAATAGCATGGGAATTGTTGTACTTACTCCTGAGTTTTGGAATAGATGCTACAGCAGAGCAGAAAGAGACCTGAGACAGAAGGTGCAGGTACTAAGTAAGAGGTGAAACATGCTTGAATTAAAAATACATATACCAGGAATGAAGGAAAGGGGGGTAATTTGAAAAGAGGTCGTATTAGTTTCTTCTCACATTGCTATAAAGAAATTACTGAGACTGGTAATTTATAAAGAAAAAGGCTTTTACTATACAGCCTGCTCACGGTTCTGTAGGCCATACGTGAAGCATGATGACGGCATCTGCTCAGCTTCTGAGGAGGCCTCAGGAAACAGAATTATCGCGGGAGGCCAACAGGGAGCAGACACATCTTACATGGCAGGAGAAGGAGCAGGAGAGAGCGAGGTGGGAGGTGCTACACACTTTTAAATGACCAGATCTCGAGAGAATGCACTCACTATCATGGAGAAAACAGCATCAAGCTGATGATGCTAAACCATGCATGAGAAATCCACCACTGTGATCCAATCACCGCCCACCAGGCTCCACCTCCAAGACTGGGGATTATGATTTAACATGAGATCTGGTATGGACAAAGATCCAGACCATATCAGAGGTATACAAGGTGGTAGTAAAAGACTTGGTGACTACTCAAGTTAACAGGAATTTTACAAAGGGAGAAATTGAGACAGATGCTCAGATTCTCAGTAATGCCAATTGGATTTAAGATAAGGGATATAAGGGGACAAAACTATTTATAGGAAACATGTATATTTCCTCCTTCTTTCTTTTCCTTCTCTTTCTCTTTTTAAACTTTCTTCTTCCTGTATTCTTCCTCTCTTTCTTTTTCTTCTTTGTCTATACAAGGACCCATGGTTTGAGAAATAATTCGTTTAAATTTTGTATATTTGTTGAGGGACCCATAGTTTGAGATATAATTAATTTAATTTTGTATATTTTTATTTGAAGTATCAAGGTAAGGTCTTTGTGATATTTGTTTAGAGGGCTTCTGAAAGTGGAGCCTGGGGCTGGGGAAGGATACTTTGACTAGAGACGCATTTGAGAAAATTTCAAGGTTGCAGAAACTATGCGAGTATTTTCACTTACCCAGGGAGGATACTGGGTGAGTAGAAATATGATTGGATGGTGGAAGCACACACGTATGATATCTAGGTAAGTATGAAAAGGAGCCAGTGAAGAAGATTAATTATGAGTTGGTCATAGACGAAGAGGAAGCAGCTGAATGAACCAATTCACAGACATAGTTTCATGTCTGTTAATATGACATGAGCATGTATCAGTAACACCTGATCAATGCATCATGCACATGCATCACACATGAATGGACAGTCTGAGGCTGATCGACCCAGGAAGGAATAATTTGAAACAATGACGAGAGGGTAGAGAGAGGCATGCACAGGATTTGATGAACTATACACAACCATGGCACAAAATTTAAGACCAAAAATTTGGGAAGTAAAGGAATTGAAGATGTGTATTAAATGTGTGTGAGTGAAGAGAAATGCTTATCAGTGGGCAGTTTGCAGAAGTCATGTAAAACATGAGAAATTAGACATTTCCATAGGACTTAGCAAGTGAGCAACCAATAGTAACTATGGCAGAACAGTTCCAAGAGTGGTGACATCAGAAACGAGATTAGATAGGACAGAGTGTGCAAGTGTGTACAGCAGATTGTGCTTGGAGGCAAAGGATCTGAGAGTGAGGGGCTGATACCCAGCAGAATCACAGGGTCAAGTGAGATTTTTGTGGGTTTTCTTTTGTGCTGTTTTGCTGTTCGTTTATTTTCAGCTAGGAGTAACTTGTATGTTTCTGTATACTTTATGAAAGGAGTCAGTAAACATAAGAAATATGAGAGGCAAAAAAAACAAAGTAAACCTATGGGCGGTGGGGGGGAAATGTTTGAGAAGACAAGAGAGGACAGTAATAAAAGAGATGAGTTTATCACAGTGGCTCCCAAATGAGGGCGATTTTACCCCCCAGGGGACTTCTGGCCAGGTCAGACATCAGTTTTGATCCTCTGAATTCTGCAGGGTGCTGCTGGCACATAGTGGTGCAGGCGAGGAAGGTTGCCACACCTTTTATAACACACAAGGCAGTCCCTCATTACCAATATGACATGAAAGCACGGTCAGAACACGGGCATTGAGAGCTGGATAAAGCAACCTTGCTACCAGGTGATAGGAACATGCATTGTTGGGAAACAGCAGGCAGAAGAGGCAGGTGTGCCCCAAGGCCTTTATTTCCTGTGAACGGATGAAGTCATAAGAGGGATTCAAAAGGAGACTGGAAGGAAACGTGAAGCTGAGGGGCAAGGTGAGGCTTTGGAACATGCCATGGAGAAGGTAAACGGGTTTTGATTGAATAATTAAAGGATGCCAGGTATTTGGGAGTTTGATGGGTGTTGGCCAAACAAGCCACTGGAACTGGCATCTTCACCAAATCTAAACCAGAACCACTATGTACATATTGTTGAGCAATACACAGAGGCAGTGTTCCCAGGCTGCTGTGTTTTACTTGGGTCCAGGCTGTCTCATTCCTGGACGTCTCTAGAAGGGAAGGCTGTGAATTTTCCAGAACATGTTTCCAGTCTGTGCCCTTAGAGGAGTCCCCAGAGTCCTGATAAACCAGCTTTTCTGCTGTATTGCAGAACTGCAACTTGGGGATGGGGAATTGCATTTCTTGCCACTGCTTACTAATGACACCTTATCAAGTTCCTTGGAGTGGAAAACAACAATAATGTGCTCTTCCCAATCCCCCTACAGGGCTCTGGGTCAGCCTTAGCCTTGAATACAAATCACAAGATGGCTTAGACAGTGCAGCTGGAGCATGCTGGTAACTTAAAAAAGGAGATGGTCCTAAGAATGTGCTTGTCTTGTTTTTACAGAAGTTTTATTACTCACTTGGTGAGGAGCAGTCGTAAAGATGCCAAAGCCAAGATCGCCACTCTGAATCCTAATACATGTCATTTCAATTCAAATTTCACTGAGCTTGAGCCCTCCCTATTATCTTAAATTATTACACCCATGCTACAATTGAGAAGACTTGGTAAAGTATAGAAAGGCTATCTCTGGATTATTTGTTACAACTGCATATACATCTATAATTATGTCTCTAAAATAAGTAAATAAATACATACCCCTGTTTTGATTTAATAGACAGTTTTAGACACTAATATGAATTGTTTATTCATTCAATATTTCAGCCAATCAAAAATCTTGAATTAATAACTTTATATTACAGGACCTTGGAGATAAAAATGTATTCAACTCTTTATAAGAAACTATGAAGTTAGTACTATGGCTACGACCCTTAGAAAGAGGAATAGAATGAATTTCATCCTGCCCAAGGTTATGCATCTAATAAGTTGCAGACTTTTGTGAGGTTTTCTTTTATATTTTCATTTGTTGCATGTTTTTGTTTTTCTGTATCATGCTGCTCTCCAGCAAGGCACAGCGTAGCATCAAGTTGTTCAATGTCAGGCGAAGAAGGCAGCATTCTTATAAATGACTTCCAGGGCAAGTGAAGCTACAGTATGGTTTATATCTGAAAGAAGCCAAGTTCTCTAAGGAAAAAATTAATTCCAAAAGGGGGTCACAGACACATTCATGAAGGAGATAGCTATGTGGTTCCTCTCAGCTCTGTTGAACATACAAAGGAAAAAAGTATGTGTGATTGGGCTGAAATAGGGAGGAGGGAATGGTACCAACTGCAGGGTTGGGGTGACTATACATGGCAGAAGAAAACAGCGTTAAAACCACTATACTCAACCCAGACCCAAAAGGAAGCTGAGATTGGAGTGCTAGGGTGAGAGTAAGAATTGTCTAGTCTCTGTTGAATCTCCTCTCCATTATAAACTGCGGCAATTTGGAGTATGATTTGAAGAAAGTTGCTTTCTTTTACATTTATCAACCATGCAGAAACAGAAGAGATTCCGCGTTCATCTCCCTTCCCCACAAATATCCATATTATTCATACTGATCAGACTGTAGTACATTGATTGGACCACATCTTCAAGTGGCAGAAATTGCGTGTGTGTATGTGTATTTCTTCTACCCACTTATCCTGAGTTTAAGCTGACCTAGACCTGGTTCTAGAAAGAATCCCACAAACAGTCTGGTAAGCTCTTGAGACTCAAACCTGTGTTTTGAAGTTTGGCTGTTGGGCTTGCTAATAATGATATATTCTTTGATACCTTGGTCATTCTTCCTGCTTTATGTACATCCTCTAAGGAAGCTTCAAGTAGGATTGACTGTGGATTTACTGAAGATCGAGGTTATTTCTGCAATCTATATTCCTAACTCCAGTTCAACTCTAATAATCTTTTTGTCCCCAAAAGCCTGTTCTTTGGTTTGGCTAAATTAATTTCAATCCTATTAACAGTTAAGGGATCTGAGCAAGTCACTCCCTTAAGGTTTATAGGGAATCCAAGATGGACAGGGCAAAGTGTGTGTGTGAGTTTTAAAAAATTCCATGTGCTGGGGCTGAATTCTATTTCTTCTGTCTAGTTTTTCCAAAATAAATTTAAAGTGCCTTTTATCCACACTCTAGAAAACAAAGTGTCTGAATATGGCATGCCGAGGGAGCATTCCTTTGATAAAAATTGGATGGACAACATTTCTGTATTCAAAAAAAGAGAGTATCTTCCATTCAAATTTCATTATTTTCTGAACTACAGTTAGAACGATTTCACTATTCTGGGCAAGAAATTTAATAACACAGTCATCTCAGCACCCATGGTGGCGAGCTCGGTATATGGGTGGTCAAATGTTCCATATGTTTGTCCTCAACTCATACACAGCTAGATTCAATTTAAGGGAAATGGAGAAAGACGCCTCTCCCTGCAATTCTCTCCATTTATGACAAAGCCCCATTACATGCTGAACCTCAGCAACCAGGAAGTAATGTTGCATATCAAATATGATCATAAGGGAAGAACAGTTTCACAAAGCAGCTTCGAGAGGACCTGCGTGGTTCCTAATATTGTCACTCGAGTTAGCAGCATTCCCACTCCAATCCCTGTCACCAGAACTTGTGCAAACTACTGCATTTTTCTGCAATAATATGTCATCATTAACCATATGTCTTCTTTGCACCACTTTTTTTTTCAGCAATTCACCATCATTAATTTTTAGTACTGTTTCCTGAAGACAGTTGGCTCCTATCCAAATGTAATAAGGTTGAGATTCGTAAAGTTCGATAATTGTCAGGGGAAGAATATAAGTGTAATAAAATGCAAGTTTCTTTTTTTTAATGTCTCTCAGCAATAGGAGATGAGCTGACTATGGCCATGTCTGAGCATTCTGTTTGAGTTGAGATTACTGGGGTCATAAGGAGACCTTACTTAGCTCAATGCCAATCAATTAGTAATTATTTTTGATAAATACCGGGAGCATATTAATAATAATGAATTATATAATTTTCACAGAACTTGTTATATCTGTGAAGAGTTTCATTATTTAATTCAAATCAAAAAGTATTTATGGAATTCCTGTAGTGTGCCATATATTGATCTAGAATCAGGAAAAAATCAAATATTAATAAATGTAGGGCATCTGCTTTCAAAAGATGCCCAGTTATGTTTAAGAGAAGAGCTATGCCAATGGTACAATAGTTCTCAGTTTAGCAAATTCTCTAGGAGGTTATAAAATGATTGTCTTCTTTTTTTATAGCAAGATCCACTGAGATTACTTTCAGCATGTCATGGTGCCTTAAATCTTAAATACAGCAGCCTCGAGCCTCTCCTAGTTATTGAGTATTTGATATGTGGCAAGTCCATCTCAATAGCTGAAATTTTAGTCTTACTTAAATTGAATTAATTTAATTTAAATTAAAAAAATACCCAATACTCAGTGTGTTATTGGAAAACATTTAATTATATTTGTGATTTCTTGGGTATATGGATCTACTTTTGCCATTGCAACTTCTATGAAGTCTAAAATCAGATCACATATTTCCTATGAAAATATAACGTCCAGATTGAGATGTGCTAAAAATTAAAAACACACATGGGTGTCTAAGGGTTAGAACAAAGAAAAATAATGTGTGATGTATCTCATTAGTAAGTTTCTATGTTGATTGCATGTTGAAATGATGACATTTTATACATATTTGTTTACATAAGTATATTTTAAAACTAATTTACTATTTTTTATAAATATTACTACTAGAAAATTTTAAATTACATACGTGCCTAACATAATATTGGTGTTGGAAGCACTACTTTAAATAAATGCTCTGTACTTGCCATTTCTTCCTTATGGAGGATGGCATCTGGCCAAACCCACTGACCCATGTCTCTGTCAGCAAGAAGTTACCCCCCACACAGTCCTTGGCACATGGGGCCAGCAGCAAAAAGAGGTACAGTAGCAGAGCCTAAAGCCTGACTGCAGGTTCTGCAGATGACAGCTGAAAGGTCAGTCACCTCAGATTTCCATGCCATCTTAGCAAAAATACATTCCAAACCCCTCATCTGTACTTATGGCAAGACTGAAACCCACATAAACATATAAAATACCCGACTTAGGATTATAATAAAAGTGAATGCGAATGTAAAGGCCAAGAGATCTGTGTCAAACACCACACTTCACAAGGTATACAAGTTTTATGAAAAATAAATCACTGATATGTCTTGGTGGGGAGTGTTGGGGGAAAATATTTTCCATAGGAAAAATTTGTGTACTTCTTTTGGCAAGGAAAATATCTATCAAGCCTAATATTCTTTGTAAAAATATGTGATCCTTATCAGAGTGGAAATTACTGATCAACTCACCTGCTTAGACAAGAACTCATGCACCTGTTTGGCAAGGCTTTGTCGATTTTGCACTAACAATAGTGCAATGGATAATCATGGGAAGTTTCCTGGCCCTAACATGCAGGGCAACACCCCCACCTAGTGGCTCCTTTGCCAAGTTGTACACAGATTGTCAGATAATAAGTGCACATCCTGAGTGTACACATCTTTGCACATGTATCCTTGCCCGCTATTTATACTGCAACTACGATCTTGCCGTCTAGAAGCAAGCAGTCAAAAAAAAAAAACTGCTTAAAAGTGGATAATGGACTCACAAGATTTAGAGAGTTACAATACCCTTAGAAATCATTTTAAATCAAGACATCATGTGTTTGGAAAATGCCTATGGTAAATCCAGGCAGGATTCTGAGAAAGGTATCCTTAAGTCATGATTTTTAAAATGAGAGCATGGAAGGTATAAAGAGGATACATTGATATGCCATGTTTGCCTTTGCTTCAAGTTAAAACTCAAGTTATTTCTGGGTGTGGTATCTACCCCATTATATCATATTATCAATTACAATTGGCTTTCATAAAGGGAGAAATAACCAGTCACGATTAAAAAGAAATATGATTTCAGGGAGTTGAACATATTCAATATGAAAGTCATGTGGAATTATAAAAGATTTGTTATTTTCAGGTTCTTGGTTGGAAGAGGAAGAAACCTGCTAGAAAATCCAGAAGAGTATCTATCTAGCAGTAGAATCTAGATGTTTAATGGGAATATTCAAAGCCTTATCAGATGTTGAGATAAGAGCTTAAAATTTAGACTTTCAGTGTGGTAAAATTTTAGATTAATACACTGAAAATTTTCATTTTTATCATCATAGAATTAGAACCTTAGGGGCATACAATAGGATGCTCGCATGTTAAAATCAGTTACTTACAAAGCTAGTCTTGGAAGGGTCTGGAAAATAAATAGTCCCTTTTCCTAACATCAGCGTCAGGGAAAAAGTTGAAGGACTTACTTTCGTTTGAGAGTTTCACAAATAAATAACTCAGGAATGTTTTTAGGAAGATCTGTTTCTCTTGGAATTGGTCCCTGAAATATTCTCTATCATATAGATAAGTTAATGTTGGGGGTTCTTTATGGGCACTTTCAGTAAGAGAAAGCCAGACTAGGGTAGCGTGGCTCATGGAGCTTGAAGAGTGTAAGAAGGTCAGTACTCTGGGCATTATTTTGTTAAAGTTGGGGAAAAGGGGTGTTTGGATAAGTAGTCCTCCCAAAAAGAAGTGGATTGGCACTCACACTTACAGTAATAAGATCTACTTGTAGTGAAGAGCTTTGAGTGTTATTCACTGCACTAGACCTTTTACTAGTTTATTAGCCTCAACTTATCTGTATGTAATAAAGAAATGAGGAAGGACATTAAAAACACAAAGGATTATGTGAAGGTTATGGTGATGACTGTATACCAGAAATTTCATTCAGTTTCATTAAATTCATCTGAAACTTGTTATTTTTTCAGACATGAAAACTGAAGCACAAAATGATGAAATAAGGTCTCCAAGGTCAAATAGCTAGCCAATGTAGATCAGGATCCTAATATAGATCTATTTTACTCCAAAGTATTTTCTCTTTCTAAAATACTACGTAGTTTTCAATGACAAAACTACCTATGAAACCTCTAGAACACGCATTTACTCTGTATCACAACTTTGCATATAATAATTAGTTGTATTTCCTCAATGATGTCACCTTGAAGTGGCTATTATTTTTCTTATTTCACTGATGAGAGATGTGAGGGTTACCTGAGGGACATATCAAGTGGTCCAATCACTGTTCAGTGGCTATCCTTCTTACTTCAAAACCCTGTGGTCTGCTCAAAACCCTCTACTAAGTAAATACGCTAAAAATGAGTTCTCTTCTGTTACTGACCTCTTATCTTGGTCCTTGTTAATTTCCCTCATTTTCTTCGAATCTGGCAGATTAATTCAAAAGAAAGCACAATTTGGAATAATCCCTCTCTGATGCAGGTCTTGAAAGTCAAAAAAAAAAAAAAAAGAAAGAAAAAGAAATAGGATGACTGTGGTCTAAGCATTGCAAAGCTATCTCTCTTTTGGTTTTCTTTTTTCATACTCACACAGCCTTATCAGAACCCCTGTGAGATTATACAAAATGCTGGCCTCATTTCCACTAACAGTTGTTGGCTTTGTCGTTTTCATCCAAATACTTTAGTCATAAGTAATTGGATTTCCTTGCTACAGAAGTACTGGCATTTTTGTGATAATGAAGTTGAGAACAGGGGTTCGTTTGACATTAAAGGTACTTTGCAAATATACTATAAAAACCTGGTTTAGAAGAGTACATTAAGGAGTAGAGTGAGGATTTGATCTTCAAGAAATATACTGAAGTGTCCAGAGGATACTAGGCAATGGCATGTGAATAAGCTCTTAAAGCATTCCCATATTACCTGAAACTCAGGTATGTTTCTTAAGTGTGGTCCTTGTTTTAAATTTCAGATTCATTTCCCATATTCTTTAAGTCTTCCAGAAAAGTGGCAAGACTACTGTCAAAAACAACAAAAACCCAGGAAACAAAAACCGAAACAGAACAAAATCGGAATATGATTGTTTTCAAAGGCAAGAAAAAGACTCATCAGCTAGAAGGAAGAAAACCAATACAGACACAAAAGTTTGATTTAAATACATTATCACAGATGTCTAACATTTTCAACAAAAACACATACCTAACCAGTCTGGGTTGAATATGATTTGAGGTATTTGATTTATTCATATATTCACATGTAAGTTTGATTCTCACTTGAATGAGATCTTCAAAGATAGGTAGAATGTGGATAGAAATAAAATCAAGGATATTAACTTATTAGTTTAAGTGAGCCATTTTTAGTACATTTATCACTGTTAGAAATAAATACTGAAGTCTAGATGTTCACTGAGAAGAACAAATGATAGAGCATTTTGAAGGATTTTAAATGGTTTCATTTAACAGCACATGTGTATGCTTGTAAGGAAATTATTGGGGATGATATAGAGTAAAGTCTTAATGAGACTGTCAAAGAAGAGAATGTGAATTGGAGATCAAGAAATGAAAAAAAAAAAAACCCCATACATTCACATTTTACAATTTACAATTCTGCAATACATCAATTTTTGAAACAAAAATTACAAGAATTATAATGTGAAAATATTTTAATTTCGAAATATTAAAAAACTTTTTAAAGCATATCTTTTCCAAGTGTGCATATTTTCACTAAGAAAATGTAAGCCAGGATCAATAAAATACCATCGTAAGGGCACACAGTGGATTCATTTCAGAATCAGACCTGTAGCTAAGGTTTCCTGAGACTTAGTCAAGTGTGTTTAATAGTACAATATTAAAAATGGGTGCAGGATTAAGCACATGCTAATATTCTAATGAGCTATAGTGGCATTTTTAATACAGAGTTTTTCTTAATAACATAAAGAGGATGCAGATGTGTATCTTTTCAAATATTAAAATTCAGTCATTTCTTTAAGTATCTCATCCTCTTAGAAACAAAATATGTTTTAAAAGTATGTTAATGAACAAATAATTCTTTGAAAATAAATTAATTCACTTAAAGAGTCAGTCACTCCATCTTCCACACTGACTGGGACAGTTTAATTGCCAGTATTTTAATTTCCAATTATTTCCTGCCACTCTATAAGAATGGAATTAATTTTGAATTATTAGCCTTGTGTATCTAAATTCATGAATAATGTTGAGTAGGTTTTTGGTTTTGTGTTTTATTTTGTTTTTATTTTATTTTAATTTTAGATTCCTTGGGATTTTCTATGTAAAAAATCATCTCTTCTGCAAATAAAGACCATTTGGCTTCTTCCTTTAAAATCTTTACGCCTTTTCTTTATCTTAACTCATTGAAATTTCTAAGACTACCAGTGCAAGGTTGAATAGAAGAGGTTTTTTCCCCAAAACAAGAGGAAACAGTTCAGTTGCCTTATTTTTGAAATCAGAGAGAAACAATTCTCTCTCACCATAAGGTTTGCTGCTAATTTTCCTTTTATGCTTTTTTTTAAAATTTGAGGAAGTTCCTTACTATTTCTACTTTAGGTGAGTGTTAAATTCTGTCTAATGTTCTTTATGTACCTATTTAAAAGAACCTTTTATTCTCTGAATGTGTTAAATTTTATTGACTAAATTTTCGTTAACATTAAAGTAATCACACAATCCTAGGTTAAATTCCACTTGATCATGATATATTAAATGTTTAATACATATTATTAGGTTCTATTTGGTAATATTTTGTTTTGTGCCTATAAATGTAAAGAATGGGGGTCTGTAATTGTCTTTTTTGAATGCCTTTGTCAGATTTGGTATTAGAGTTGTGCAGGTCTTTTAAAGCAGTTAAGTAATGATCACTCTAGCTGTATTTTCTGAAAACCTTTGTAGAAATGTGTGTAAATCTTCCATATGCACACACTCAAGCATACACCTACAAACGTCATTAGTTTTCCTTCATCTGAGAAGGTCTATTTTTCACTCTCATGCTGAACAAATATTGTTGCTGAATGTAGAATTCTGTTGTAACACGGCTTTCTTTGATTCTTTTAGGTATTTCGTTTTCTTCTGGCTTCCATATTTCTGATGAGAAATTCACAATCATTCAAGCCAGTATCTCCTGTGTGTAATATATGATTTGTCTTTTGTTCTAGCTATTTCAACATTTTATGCTTACATTTGATGTTTAGTAGTTTAATATGTTGTATATAAAAATAGTTAATTTTGAGTTTATTGTGTTGAGATTTACTGAGCTTTTTAAAAGTATAAATGTAAAATTTTTAGTGATTCTTTCTCTAAATATGGTTTTCAGAGCTACTATGTTTTCTCCATTTCTGTTACCCCAATGTTATGCATATTAGACATTTTGAAAATTTCCCACAGAATTTTTAGATCTGTTTCTTCCCCAATATTTTTGTCTATTATTTAGAATGGATAATGCCTATTGATCTATCTTCAAACTGATTGACTTTCTCTTCTATTATCGATTCTGCTATTGAGCTCATTTAGTAAACTTTTCTTTTAAATTCTGTATTTCTGTGCTCAAAATTTTCACTTAAAAAATATATCTCTTGACTCCTGACCTCTTTCATATGAATTTGAATGCATAGCTCTTTACCTCATAGAACATGGTCTCAATAGCCGGCTTAAAGTTCTTCTGTTTTTATAATTATTTTAATACCTGAGTCATATTGAGGCTAGCATCAATTGATTATTTATTGCTTTTCCACTTGAAAATTTGTTATTTTTATTTATTTAATGTGTATGTGTGTGTCTGTGTGTATGTGTGTCTATATATGTGTGTATATATAATACATATATATACACGTGTGTGTGTGTGTGTGTATATATATATATTTGAGATAGGGTCTTGCTCTGTTGCCCAGGCAGTGGTGCAATCTTGGCTCACTGCAGCCTCAACCTCCTGGACTCAAGCAATTCTTCCATCTCAGCCTCCCAAGTAGCTGGGACCACAGGCATACATCACCATGCCTGGCTAATTGTTGTATTTTGTGTAGAGACAGGGTTTCGCCACGTTAACCAGACTGGTCTCAAACTCCTGGGCTCAAGCAATCTGCCTGCCTCGGCCTCCCAAACTGCTTGGATTACAGGCATAAGCCACCATACCTGGCCTGTTTTTCGTATATAATTTTGAGTTTTAACATGGGTATTGTGAATGTTACATTGTGAGAATAGTAGGTAGTGTTATAATCGTATAGAGGATGTTAATGTTTTGTTCTAGCAGGCAATCAGCCCATAGAGGTTCAGATTGGGAATTCCATCTCATCTTCTTTCTGTGATGGCTCAAATCTCAATCTTATCTCCAACTCTACTATGCTGCTTTGGGTTTGATTTATGCCTGCATAGCTCAGGGAATGGTGTGAGACACAGGTGTTTACTTTTGATTTTACTTCTGCTTTCTAAGCTTTTGGTACATTGGTTTGGGTGTCTTCCCTGCATAGGTAATCCTGGAGTAAGTTGGAGACTGAGCAGCTGTCCAAATCTCAGTTCAGCTTGCCAAACGTCTGTTCTCCTGGTTTGGGTCTCTCTTACACATGCATAGCTCAGAAATAAGCCTGCAATTTTGGTTCATTTGTAGATTTAGCAGACGTATGTCTACAGTTATCAATAATCTCAAATTTTTCCCACATGCTCCAGTTTTCCTCTTTCCTCTGGCCAGATATAGGTGGTTCCTCTTTTTGTTTTAACCAGCACCATGGTGCCTTTTCTCTCCAGCTGGGGGATGATCATTGGAGCAAAGTTGAGAGAAATTTTTTTTAGAAAGCAAATAGATACAAAAAATTACAGAACCTCACCCCGGGAGGTCACTTCTCCAAGTTTTGACTCATCTGTTTTTGCCTACTTTACATAGTCTTCATGTACATTTCCTTTGTGTTTGTATGTCTTAGTATGTAAGTCCAAATGCCTGCTTCTGAATCTTATGTTGTAATTTTATATATCTTTGTATATACACTTATCCACATTAAATTTCAACTCAACTGCTATTTACCAAGTAACTACTATGTTAAAGTACTGTATTGTGCATTGCTGATACAAATGTGGATATCTCTAATCTTGAAGGAGCTCAACATTTAATGATGCATTTATCCTTTTATATGAATGACCATGACACAATATGGAAACTACTACCACCGATAGATACGCAAAGTATTGTGATCATACAGATGTCAACTTGTTTGATTCTACCAAGGGACTCAAAAACAAGCTCTAGATGTTTGGTTGTTTTTCCTTCAGTTCCAGAAATAAGGAGGAGAGAATTTCAGGCAAATACGCACGAGAGGTGGAATGATAGGAAGTTCTTTCATGTGGATATGGAATTAACTGGGTAGCGGATAGAAAGTTATCAGAGAGCAAACAAATCTCCGAGTATGCTCTAAAGGAGTTACCATTGCATGGGTTGGTGATACTGTGTTTTTAAAGATGGAAGTTAAAGCAATAGACCTTTTGAAATAAAATGTATACGTGTATTTTTGGTTTATTTCCTAAAAACTTAGTAAATGTTTTCTAGGGTCATTCAGCAAATCTGTATGCTGTAATTTGAATATGTTCCCCAAAGTTCATGTATTACAAGCTTAGTCTCCAATTCCACAATATTGAAAGGTGGAACTTCAAGAGGTGATTAGATAATAATTTCTCTTCCCTCATGAATGGATTAATGTCTTTATCATGAGAGTAGGTTCGTGTATTAGGCTGTTCTTGCATTACCATAAAGAAATACCTGAGACTCGGTAATTCAATTAAAAAAAAAAAAAGGTTTAATTGGCTCATGGTTCTGAAGGCTTTACAGAAAGGCTGGTGCTGGCATCTACTCAGCTTCTAGGGAGTCCATAGAAAGCTTACAATCATGGCAAAAGGTGAAAAGGGAGCGGGCACATCACGTAATGAAAGCAGGAGCAAGACAAAGTTGTTGGGATGGGGAGTCTGTAAAAATGTCACAAACATTCAAACAACCAGATCTTGTGGCAACTCACTCAGTATTGCAAAGACAGTACCAAGCCATTAGGGATCCCGCCTCCGTGACTCAAACACCACCTCCCACCAAACATCACCTCCAGAACTGGTGATGACAATTCAACATGAGATTAGGGTGGGAACAAATACCCAAACTATATCATCTAGCTATTATAAGAGTGATTTCCTAATAAAAGAATGAATTCAGCCCCATTACACACACACTCTCTCTCTGTCTCTGTCTCTCTCCCTCTCTCTCTTGCATGTCCCTGTTTGCTGTCCCCCATGGGATGACTCAGCAAAAAGGCCCATACAAGATGCAGGACTCTTGGCCACTTCTCATCCTCCAGAACTATGAGAAGCAAACTAATTTTATTTACACATTATCCAGTCACTGGTATTCTGTTATAGCAACAAAAATGAACTATTTTTTAGCAACTTCTTTTTTATAGCAACAAAAAAGAACTCTGCTACTACCTTCCTGCCAGGTGCTAGGTTAACTCTTCATAAATTTACTTCCTTTTTTTTTTTGGAGACAGAGTCTCGTTCTATCACCCAGGCTAGAGTGCAGTGGTATGATCTCAGCTTGCTACAACCACCGCCTCCTGGGTTCAAGCAATTCTCCAGCCTCAGCCTCCTGAGTAGCTGGGACTACAGGGGCATGCCACCACATCCAGATAAGTTTTGTATTTTTAGTAGAGAAGGGGTTTCACCATGTTGGCCAGGCTGGTTTCGAACTCCTGAACTCAAGTGATCCACCCGCCTCAGCCTCCCAAAGTGCTGGGATTACAGGTATGAACCACCACGCCCAGTCATACTTTTATTTATAAACTGACATCACCAATGTATGAAGTAGAAAAGGAAAATGTTGAATTCATAATGCAGGGTTTGTAATGAGTACTATAACGATATGCTTTTGAATTACCCTATTTGTTGACATTATATGTTTATGATACAAAGCTCCTGCTTTGCCTTATTTCCTGCTGTGAAATTCCAATTTATTTGCAGAAAAAAATAAAGAAAAAATTTCCCAAGAATATTAATGTATTCAGTAAAAGCCTGAGCATTTCCTATGAAGTACACAATTATTCCTAGAACAGAATTTTGACCAGAGAGCTCTCCTCAAATTTTGCAGGAATCTTCTTCTCATTTGGACATCAGTCTTCATGTTGTCTTTGGCCTTGGCACATATGGGAGTGTGTGTATGTGCAGAGAAACGGTATCATTCAGTGCCATTCCCAAAGACTTTCAAAAAGCCAACAGAGATTTAAAATAGTTCCTTTTGTCCAGTTCTTTTATTAAAATGGAATTTTGAATCTGCAGAAAGCAAATTTGAGACTAATTAAAAATTTAATAAATAACCATAACATGTTAAAAGTCAAATTATAATAGTGTGATGTTATTGAATTAGAGCAAATACACTACACTGTGAACTCCTTAATAAATTATGCATGAGGCTTTCTGAATTGTTTACCTCAATTTGTACAATTTCAGAGATTAAAGAGTACTGTGTAATTTAGTTTGTAGTTTTAGGGCATAATGGGGAGAAGAGAAACATAGCTTGTATTAGTTCCAGCTTATTTTCGTATTAGTGTCTTACTTCACAATTGTGTTTGAAAACATTTATTTATTTATTTATTTACATGAATATTGCTTATCGTTCAATGTATTCAGAAGTAAATCAACTTCAACAGAAGTTAAAAATGAAAGCTTCTTTTGGAAATAAATGTGGTTACTCTCACAAAGCTTATCTATCTCATGACTCTTTGCAAGACAATCTTCTACTCATACATTTATTTTCAAAATCATCTACTTCAAACTTTAACGTTAGAGGCAAAATGTTTCCCTGCTCATGAAACAATGAGAAATAGTAATGTGTGTGTGTGTGTGTGTGTATGTGTGTGTGTGGTGTGTGTGTGAATTTTCCCTGGAGGAAAATAGGCAAAATAAAACACAATAAGGTAAATGTTTCAATAGAGATACTTAATTATTTGACAGGTCTTTCCTGTGTATGAGAAAAGTAAGCATCAGGGTAGATAAATATGAACTCCCTCTGCTAAAAAAGAACAGAACTGCTGGTGGGAAACTGGTAGCAGCTTAGGCACAGGGACTCAGAATTGGAAGCCCAGAGATACTGATTAAACAATTGCCTCAAGAAAATATATTTTCTCTTTCGTCAACTTGACTTGGTGGTAAGTTAAGATGTAAGTATCAACCCAATTTTTCAGTCCATCTGCATTCTAATATATATGTTCATGCACCAGTGAATCGCAATTACTCTCATTCACGTTCAGAGTTGAGATGTGTGCCAACTTTCTGTTCTGATTCACCAGGTATTAGCACGTCTCTGTCAGCAATATCAGTGTACTTCTCTGAGGGGTGTACTGCACCATGAGCTTTGCCCTGGTCCCCTCCTAAGCAGAGAACGTAGTTTTATGGTACAAAACTATCTCAAGAGGGCTGATAATTGTAGTCTTCCTGCGTGCTTAGGAAAGAGGGGGGAAAAAACATATATTGATAAATAGTATCAGTCTCTGCCATACCCAGTCCCTTCAGTTTGAAGCTTTGATGCCGCATTTGGCAGAGCCAATGTTGTATGACCATCAGATTATTTCATTTTTTTGTCCTTAACAAACAGGAAGACTACGTTTCCCAGAACTCTTACATTTTCTTGGGATCATATGACAAAGTCTGGCCAGTGAACATGATGTATACCACAAAACTCTTCAGAGAGATCACTGATTTCTCTCTCTCTTTCTCTCTCTCTCTTTCTCTCTCTCTCTCTCTCTTTCTCTCTCTCTCTCTCTCTCCCCCCTGAGTTACAGTAAAGGCAGTCTGAAGATTTAAGCCATTATAAGTAAATTTCTCAAGGCTCTTTCTAAAATGCTACAGATGGCCCTTCATAGTGAGTGGATTTGGCATTGAAAAGAGAGGAAGGTAAAACTTTGTAAACACACATCCAGTGATGTAAAGTCATCACAGTCCACTGATAATCTCAGAAACAACAGCAACAACAACCCGTCCTCACGTCCTCATTCATGCCTGTGTTCATCGCAACTGATACAATCCGTGATACCTTTTAGGCACTGGGTAAATACTTGGTGAAAGGCAAAGGCAGTCTAGATGGAAAAAAATAAAAGGTTTGCTCTTGAGCAGATGTTATTTTGGAGGACAAAAAAAGTAGAGAGATAACATCTCTGTATTTGGAAAAATCATAGTATAAAATCCAGTGACTTACAAAGGTTTTTTTTTAAAAAAAAAAAAAACCAAGGTTATTTCTGCCTTTCCTATTTGTGAGTCAGCAGGGGTTGGCTGGTCTAATTGAACACATCTCCAGGCTGTGAATTAGAACCAGGTCTGGCCCACTTCTCTTATTCTTCTGGGCTGAAGGGAAAATGTTGCATAACTTTTTCATGGCAATGACAGAAGTACAGAGTGGCAGGTGAAATCACACAAACACATTTGAAGCCCCCACTTGCATCATGTTTGCAGTGACCCATTGGCCAAGTTCAAAGCCATAGACAAAAGAAGTAGCCTTGGCCTGCTACCAGACCATGGTAAGGAGGTGGATGTATAATGCTTCATATTATAGGAGAGTTAAGAATGGTGACCAGGCCAGGTGTGGTGGCTCATGCCTGTAATCCCAGCACTTTGGGAGGCCGAGGTGGGTGGATTACAAGGTTAGGAGATCGAGACCATCCTGACCAACATGGTAAAACCCCATCTCTACTAAAAATACAAAAAAAAAAAATTAGCTGGGCATGGTGGCGGACGCCTGTAGTCCCAGCTACTTGGGAGGCTGAGGCAGTAGAACCACTTGAACTCAGAGGTTGCAGTGAGCTGAGATCACACCACTACACTCCAGTCTGGGTGACAGTGAGGCTCTGCCTCAAAAAAATAAAAAGAAAAAGAAGAAAGAAAAAATAATAAAAAGGATGATGGCCAATAACTTAATCTACAGTATGTTTGAGAACTTAATTTATAAAACAAAATATCAAAAAATAGAAGGTATTGGGAAATAGAATAAGACAGTAATAAGAAAAAAAAGAAGAAGAATCAAATGGTGAAATGTGGCTTCACTCATTATTATCTTTTTTTCTCAGAAAATTTATTTAACTCAATTTCTTCACTTAAATAATAAAATACTTAATAATCTAGACTTTAAAAAAGAGTTTTAACACTTAAAGTTCCTGACACATAGCAGTAGTTTGATAGTTGTTAGTTCCCCAAACTTAGGACTGAGAAGCAAATCTATATTTGACTCCAAATTTCAGTCTTTTAACCAGGATGCAAAATTCATGCACTTGATGTGCCCATCATTATTGATAGGACCAGTCTCATTCATTCTTCTTCTTTTTTTTTTTTTTTTTTTTTTGAGACAGATCTTGCTGTGTCACCCAGGCTGGAGTGCAATGGCATGATCTCGGCTCACTGCAACCTCCCCCTTCCCGGTTCAAGCAATTCTCCTGCCTTGGCCTCCCGAGTAGCTGGGATTGCAGGCACCCACCACCACGCCCAGCTAATTTTTGTATTTTTAGTAGAGTTGGGGTTTCATTATGTTGGCCAGGCTGATCTCAAACTCTGACCTCAGATGATCAGCCCACCTCGGCCTCCCAAAGTGCTGGGACTACAGGCAAGAGCCACCGCGCCTGCTCCAGCCTCATTCTTGTAATGGATATGTTTATCAATGTATTAAAATGTCAGCGGTTTAATACAACATTTAAAAAAAAATCCTGTGGCAGTGCATTCTACTCCCTGCACTCATTTTCAAACCCATTTTCAGCACGTAGATTGTGCCATTTTCAGCACAAAGCTCAATCTCAGTTTTATGGTACAAAGCTTATCTCAAGGAGGCTGGTAAGTGTAGTCTACCTGTGTGCTTAGGGAGGAGGAACAAAACCCATATATGGACAAGTAGTAGCAGTCTCTGCAATACCCAGTCCCTTCCATTTGAAGCTTTGATGATACCCTAGACTCCTCATTTGACAGAGCCAATATTGTATGCTCATCGAATTATTTCCTTTTGTCCTCAACAAATAGGAAGACTACATTTGCCAGAACTCTTGCATTCTCATGGGATAGTATGAGGAGGTCTGGCCAATGTGCATGGACAGGCAGGATGCACACCACAAAACTCTCCAGGGAATTCCCTGATCCCTCTCCGTCAGCTCTTTGGCTGGCTGGATGCAGAACCCCATGGAGGATTTTAACAAGACACAAGGTAAAGTAGAAGGACTCAGGATCTCCAAATAACTACGTGGAAGACCACTCACCAGTATTCAATTAGACAGGCTGTGACAGGAGCATCAAATACATTTTTATTTTTTTAAATCATTGATGTATGTGTGTTTGTCACAGTAGCTAGTATTAAGACAATAGAGAAAGCTACCTTGAATTACAAGGTGGCAAAAACAAAATTCTAACAGTTTCAGTCTCAGCAGTCACCACAGTAGACAGAAAGGACACTAACATCAGAGGCTGGGAAAATGTCAACGCATGATATAAACTAGCAAAATATGTGGTAAGCACATAGGCCCTGTTAACTTGAGAATCATATCATATAACTGTTGAGCTTGTGGTTGGAAAACAGAATATTCATGGTCAACATGGGGGAAAAAACAAAAACCAGGTAATTTGTAAGTTGATGCAAAGCTAAGTAAAGAAAATCCAGACACTCAGGACCTTGTTGAATTAGAAAACCTGACTTTTTCTAGAGTTGAAGAGATGGTATCTTAAAAGGACGTGAGTGACAAAACTCTGGCAAAACCTCTCTGTTAAACAAAGTGACTCAGGGCATGGATGTGATTAAAGTGCGACCTTCTCACGTGTTCCTCCTGGTGTTCTCAAGGTTACTGCCATTAATTTGAGAGAAAACAAGATTTTAAAAAATCTAAAACAAAACAAATAGCCAAGTTTGGGAACCGTGCCCAGGAATCATGCCCACTTTGATTGTGGTTAACTAAGCATTGCACTGATAGCTAGCAAGGGGATCACAAGTGTACCGTGTATTTGAAAGACCTGTGTTTTCAAGCAAAACACACGCAAGGATTTAGAATGCTTTTGGTTTTCCAAACGGTAAAATAATTTCAGATTGTAAACCTCCCAGAAGCAGAAAGCAGACTCCGTAGACTGTAAGTTTCCTGAAGAAGGCATATTCCTTAAAATCCATTTCAGACGTGGCCAACAAAGAAAATGTATTCCCAGAGCTAAGAACCAAATGGAACAATAGACAGACCAGTTTTTCTTTGAGAAAGACCAGAGTCTAATGAATGAATCTCCCCAGGACACAGGAAAACGGAACCGTTCCATTGTCCTTCCACAAGGTACTTTAGAAATTCCACGGAACATCAACTGCTATATGTTTCCTATTTTCCCTAATTTGAAGGTAAATGCCAACTATGGGGTTCCTTTTTGGATTCTGCCGTCATGTATCAAGTAGGAGTCTGGAGGTCGACAACTTGTATTATTCTGTTCATAGGTTGAGAATCAGGGGAGTCATCCAAATCTGATAGAGGGCACTGCATTTCACCAGGAGATCCTGGACTTCGATTGGATGAATTCACTGAACGAGATTTGAGGTTGTAACTCTTGAAGAGGGAGTGAAGGGTTCTATAGGAGGGAGGAAAATGAACCAGAAGGATGGATCATATAATTTTTTTCTTCCCTCTTCCCCTCATGCTATTTTCTTCACTAGAAAATCTTCTTCCCCACATTTCTGACCAAACCCCTCTAAGCTTTTTGAGTTAAGACTAAATAACCATCCCTTCCATAGAGCATTTTCCCCTACAACAGGAAAATGTTATCTGTCCTTTGACTAGAAGCCTACGACAGTCTATCTGTATCTTTTTACAGCTCATTGACACCAAGATTAGCTATCAAGTGGTGTGGTTTAGGCCTTATTCTCTCACTTTTCTGAACTTCAATTTCCCCCCAACTATATAACATGAACATACACATCAAGATAATGGGAATATAGTGAGAATTAAATGAAATAATTATGAAATTATTCAAAGGAAGACACCCAGTTACTATTTGTTTCACCCCATCTACTACTTTTCAAGACAGAAAGATGTCTAAGATTTTTTTAAGAGGCATGCATATATTGGCTCTGAATAATGTCATTTTAAGAAAATTAGGCTGGCTGCAGTGGCTCACACCTGTAATTCCAGCACTTTGGGAGGCCAGGGCAGGAGGATCACGAGGTCAGAAGTTCGAGACCAGTCTGGCCAACACAGTGAAACCCTGACTCTACTAAAAATACAAAAAATGAGCTGGGCGTGGTGGTGTGTGCCTATAATCCCAGCTACTCCAGAGGCTGAGGCAGGAGAATCGCTTGAACCCAAGAGGTGGAGGTTGCAGTGAGCAGAGATCGTGCCATTGCACTCCAGCCTGGGCAACAGAGCAAGACTCCATCTCAAAAAAAAAAAAAAAAGAAATTTAATTAAAATGTCTTAACTAAAATAAGTTTTGAACTATGGTTCAGACTGTTAGTCTTTTATAGTGTTTCTCAGGTAGACAGTCCTTTGGTCTCCTGAGCACAACTGAGACGATCTCAGGTGCCCCAGGCATAATGAGAGTCTCTGTTCCTCTCCTGCATATATGGTGTGATGTCGTCTTATGATGTTTAACAAGACAAAATAAATCACAGAAAAAAATGCTAAAGTTTCAGGGTAATGGTAAAACAAAGAAAAAAGAGAACAAAATAATTTATTTCCTCTGTGTGTGTGTGTGTGTGTGTGTATGTTTTCTAGCAGTTCCATTTACTTATTTTTAAAGGTTATCACCTGCTTCTCTCTGGCTAAAAATAAATTAGTGAAAAAATTTTCCAGAAGGCTTTTCTTTGAAAACTCTAAAACTGCAATGAATGATGCCTAGACTGAGGGTTTTGAAGCCGAATAACAACCAGAGAAAGCTAAGACTGGGTGAGGAATGAGGAGGAGAAGGACATTGTGTCTATCTTGGTAGCAAAGTCACATTCTTATCACAGCCCTGACAGCTGCTCTGATTCATACATAGATGACAATGAAGCTGTGATTAAACTCATTGTTTTTCATTTGTTTTTTATTCTCGTCATTTTTTTTATATACCCAGATGTTTGGCATCTTGGAGTGAAAGCAACCAACTAAGTTTTTATGGATGCATGTATAGAAATATACATGCAGGCATTCGAGACATTTCTCCCATATCCTGTGGAATGGCATGGTCGTGGAGATGTCAAGGGGGCCATTTCTGGTGCACTGCAATCTCCCGTCCACCTCTGTGTGAGCCCCCAACCCAACACACATATGCACACACACAAATCAGTACATTTCTCTACGTTTACGCATCGCAACTTGTGTCTGTAACTGTAGAACAGGAGAGATTTTGTAGTGAGACAGATTCAGAAATAAAATGGCGGCAGATTAGGATAGTGTAACCTCAGTTTTCTACCACATTCTGGTGGCCTGGGTAACATGGGCGAGCCAGTAGAAGTCGGAAGCTATTGCAAATATCCAAGAGATATTTTCAGAGGCTCTAGGCATTTGCCAAATTGTTCACGCCAGGAGGATCAAATGAGGCATTAAGTAAACTAGAAAATAGTTCTCCATCCTTCAGCAGGGAATTCAGACAGGGGCTGCAACCCTGCAGAAAGGAAACTTAGGAGCAGGCGTGTACCAGTCCAGACAGTGGGAGAGGTCTGTCCCGAGGGGCTGGCCATGGGTTGTTCATTGTCTGCGGAAATGTAGAAACAATGACACTGACCCAATGTCAGTTGCTCGTTTCTATTACAATGTATCAGACTTTCTAAACACCATCAGTGATAAAGCACTCTCAAAACAAAACAAACCTAAAACTACCTCTCTTCTTCAAATTGCACACAACCGCTGCTGCTGCTGCTGCTTTTGAAGTATACATACACAGTCACAACACAGGTTTGCTTCAAATTAGTGCATCTTTCAAATTACTTTTCTTTAAATAAACATGATATTCTCTAAGGAGGTTAAATTCTTAGAATTCTTGGAGAGTCAGGTCCTGATATCAATGGGCTCAGACACCTGTTAAGGGTTTCAAGAGCGAGTTTGTGAAGATTCAAAATCATCGAGCTTGCTCTGGGTGCCGTTCATGTACCGGTTCCATGTGCCGCATGACGCCGAGGATTCAAGGTGAAGTTGAGAGCACAGAGACTGCAAAGAAAAAGACAAAGAAATGAGATCATGAGCAATGCTATCTTTTTTATCTTTATTATTTATTTATTTATTTATTTATTTATTTATTTATTTATTTTGATACAACCTTGGCTCACTGCAACCTCCGCCTCCGGGGTTCAAACGAATCTCCTGCCTTGGCCTCCTGAGTAGCTGGGGTTACAGGTGCCTGACACCATGTCTGGCTAATTTTTGTGTTTTTTTAGTAGAGATGGGATTTCTCCATATTGGCCAGGCTGGTCTCAAATTCCTGATCTCGGGTGATCCGCCTGCCTCGGCCTCCCAAAGCGCTGGGATTATAGGCGTGAGCCACCACGCCAGCCCTGATGCTGTCCTTAGTGACTGCTTGCCAGTTTCATTTATGCTTAACGTTCACTACAGTGAAGCACTGTGTGAATTGTGAGATGTAAGATTTCTGTTTGGTGGGTGCAGATTTTAGTTAATAAAAATATTTAATTAAATTTAATAACATTTGAAAATTGAATTTTGATCTCTTTTATTAAATTATTTTAGAACTAAGGAACAATACAGAAAATAGTGATTATAATGAGTAGCAAGTTTGCCAAAAAGAACCAGGCTGTGCAAATGCCTTCTGGACTCCATGGCTTGGGAACACCAGAGCTGGTTTCATTGGTTTAGTCAGAGAGCTGTTTCAGCAGATAGAAGCACTGAGGCGTGCCCCAGTGGGAGAAAACAAGTGGGAAGCAAGGCAAGAGAGGAGAAGTAGGGGGATTGATGGGTGGTGCCTGCAGGTGGCTGCCTGGTTTTTGGAAGCCATGACTCCTTTGGGTATTCCACAAAATAACTTAAGAACTCGTTGACAAGTGCTTTAAATCTCGATCTTCCATTCATGTGCTGCCAGGCAATGGGTTTAGATCCATCAACCTCCCCATTTATGAACACCATAGCTTTCATGTGTCTGGACTTTCTCTCTTTCTAGTACTCACCCATACCTTACCTCACAGGCACTTACAGCAAGTTGATCAGGCTCCAAGAACCCAAACTTCTGAGAGCACACAAGGCCTTGAGAAAGATTATTTCAATAAACATAGCTAATATATATTGAGAATTACTCTATTTCAGGTGGATATTCTTCTAATTTAAAAAATGAAAAAAAAAATGAAATACAGAGAATTTAAATAATTTGTCAAGGATGTATAAAGTTATTCATGTATGAAGTAGCTGTGTAGGATTTTATCTCAGGGACCCATTCAAGGATGTGCTCTCTTAAGCAAGTAATCTTTTTGATTATTGATACGGTTTGGCTGCGTCCCCACCCAAATCTTATCTTGAATTGTAGCTCCCATAATTCCCATGTGTCGTGGGAGGGACCCTGAATCATGGGGGTGGGTTTTTCCCATGCTGTTCTCGTGATAGTGAGTAAATCTCCTGAGAACTGATGATTTAATAAAAGGGAAGTTTCCCTGAACATGCTCTCTCTTGCCTGCCACCATGTAAGATGTGACTTTGCTCCTCATTCACCTTCAGCCATGATTGTGAGGCCTCCTCAGCCATGTGGAACTGTGAGTCAATTAAACCTCTTTCCTTTATAAATTACCCATTTCAGATATATCTTTATTAGCAGCATGAGAACAGACTAATACAACTATCATAAAAGTGCTGCTTTTAAAAATATTCCCCCCATGTCTTTCCCATTTAAGATTTACATTTTATTAATGCGCCTGTTAATATCTTTCCCAACACTACATTGGTGCATCTGTATTCCATAACCTTTTGTTCAAGTAAGGTCATAGTATCTCCTTAGTCCCAGTGTATGTAGCTATAGAGTATACTAGACTAGATAGCACCAGTCCTAGTCATAATAATTCACAATTCAGATTGCTTCATTTAGTAGTCATAGTGTTCTCAGGGCTGGAAACACAGAAACACCCAACATGGAATTCAAGTATCATAGTTTTTGACTGATTGATTTTCTACTCAATCTAAGACAAACCAAGAGAAATAACAGCTTACTGCCTCCAATCCAGGAAAATGTTGCAAGCAACCTAGTGAACTTGACAAAAATATAGGAATTTGCTTCTCTTTACTTTCCAGATTCTCATATATCAGTGTTAATTCCTGGGTCCCATCTCATGCCTCAAAGTTCTCTTTGTTGTATAGCTTTTTAAAATTTTGTTTACTAAATTTGCTAAAGTTTGTTCTCTTTCTCTTAAACATGAATATAATGTTTATATTTTACTATCCAATTATTCTACATTTGAAAATTTTCAATCTATACCGAAATCCTAATGTTTGCTCTATTTCTCTTTCCTGATCTTACCTGACAACCCTTGTAGTAGTCAGGGTAGGCCAGTTTATGCTGCAGCAACAAATAAACCCAACCCCTCAACCCAGTGACTTATGAAGACAAAATCCCTTTATTTTCACCCCCAGGCCAATAGGGACATCCTCTTACTCTAGTTATTTATGACTCCAGCATGTGGAAGCATCATTCAAATACGTAAGAAGCAAACAAGGTGAAGACAGCAAGACACATTATTCATTGACCAGCAAGCCTTCATTATTGAAGTGACTGACAAAAGTTCTCTGCATTTTAATTGGTCAAATTAAATGACATGATTGTGCCTGATTTCAGCAGGAGTGAGAAAGAACAATCTACATTGTGTGCCATTGTGAAGAGCCTTCACTGCTGGGATAATCACGTGATTATTCACTGTTATAAACCAGTGATAGGAAGGGAAAGTGACATGTCACTCAACTTTTCTGTTACTTTAGTTAAAGCCTTTCAGTAACCTAAATTCAAAGAAAAACAATAGAAACATAAACTTCAAAAATAAACTTTCCAGTTCTTTCTGTAATATTATATCCCAATGTAACAAACCTTTTTGGATTTATAGTTTGCATAGCCCATTTGATATTCTAGGAATTATAATAATATTTTAAAACTATATAATACTTTACCTGCTTCTCAAATTTTCAGATTTCTGCTCTTTGATACCAATATTACACAGCTCATAACACACCTTATTGGTAGTCAGGATCGCACATACAAGGCCCAGGCTGCGTAGTAAATCAGGTGTGATATCTGCCCTCTCCTTAATTAAGTTTTCTAGTTTTTACTCTATTAAAGCATCATCAGACCATGGCTTCTGAGGTTTGAGAATCTGTTGACGCTGCATTCCTAAGGGAAGCCAGTGATGCTAATGGAATAAAGATGGGAAGGGGAGGAAGACTGTCATGTAGAGAGGCCTTGATGATCGAGATCGCATTAACACAAAGGGGATGAGAGAGGATACGGTGGATGGTGTAACCTTCAGAAATACAGAGCAGGTGGTTCCAGGAATGAAGAGCAATCATTGTAATATGGGTGTGTCCATGTACACCTGGAGATAAAGCAAGGGAGGTGGGGGAGCACAGGCACAGCCTCCTCTGTAGACAGTCACGTTTTCATCTAAGCAAGGAGGTAAGAAGATCATGTACGACGAAGAACAGGAAGATGTAGGCAAGGTACTTGCCCTCTTATCATCAATTTTGCATCTGTGAAACCAGAATCTAGGACCACTTTCCTTCCTCCTTCCTTCCCTCCTTTCTCTCTTCTTTCCTTTAGTTCAATGAATATTTTGAAAATCTTATATTTACTGAGTTCTATTCTGGGGGCTTAGGTCCAGCAATGAACTCAACACACTATGTACTTGCTTTCTTGGGATGGAGATACACACACACACACACACACACACACACACACACAAACACACACACACACACAAACACTCACACACACCCTGATATGGTTTGGCCATGTCCCCACCCAAATCTCATCTTGAATTGTAGTTCCCATAATTCCCAAGTCTTGTGGGAGGGACTCATTGATCTGATGGTTTTATAAGAGGAAACCCCTTTCACTTCGTTCTCATTCTGTCTTGCCCGCTGCCATGTAAGACATGACTTTTGCCTTCCACTATGACTGTGAGGCCTCCCCAGCCCCACGGACCTGTGAGCTCTTTAAACCTCTTTTTCTTTATAAAACACCCAGTCTCAGGTATATCTTTATTAGCAGCATGAAAACAGACTAACACACCCCGATACATATATGTTGTGGTCTCATTTATCAATTGTGAAGAAAAAACAGGATAAAAGGACATAGATGATGGGAATGGGAGTTGCCTCTGGAGACGGCAGGTCAGCAGACATCTAACTGAAGTGACAAAGCAGCTGTCATGTAGACATCCTTGGAAAAAGTGTTTCAGGCAGAGCAGGCATCATGGAGAAAAGTGGGGATGTGCTCCCAGTATTCAAGGAAGAATAATAGGCCAAGGATGTCTGCAGCCAAAGAAGCAAGGAAGTCATAAAAAAAAGGGTAGGAGTGGCAAGGCCATGCAGAGGACACTAGGAATTTTGAAGTTTGTTCCCACTGTAATGAGAAGACTTTGGAGAGCTTTGAACAGAAGAATAATATTCTTTTCAATTACAAAGATGAAACTGAATGTTGTGTGGACAGAGGTCACCGAGAAGAATTAGACCATTCTGATAAACCTTCAACACATAGGTACCCAGTGAACATTTGGTGAAAAATAAATAAATGAATTATTTATTCCCTGTATTCTTGTCATTTAAAGGTGAAAAAATTATGTAGGAACCTGATGCATATTTGCTGTGTGTGCACATGAATGAGTAGGCAACACTTGTCACTGTCTGGCTCCCAGCATCTAGTGCCAGGTTCTCTATTCAAGATGAGCCATCTGGAGGGAGGACAGACATGTGAGTTGGATGGGGGCAACTGAAGCCCCCTCTTATTTCTTTGAGTCAGTAACACAGTGGCAGTGGCATGTAGCCCAGTCCAATCCAAAGATGTGACCTCTGCCAGCTTTCAAAGAACCTCATCTGCAGGAGGCAATTTGCTAGGGCCTCCAGATTTCAGTCCACACTGTGAGTTTCCAAGAGCACTTTAACAAATGTCCATCGTGCTTAAGACAATATCATGGACACCGTTATTGCCATAGCTAGTTCCCTTCCTGTCCCTTTTACCAGATCTGCACATTCATCCCTCTGGTTCTGCATGAAGTGATACTGATTGTACCTGACATATTCAAAAAGATATCTTGGACACTGGAGCCGCATATCAGCTTGTAGGAAGATCCCGAGGTCGGTGAGTTGAGAGTTTTACATATATCCTTACCCTACCGCAAACATACACAGAGCCTACTGTTAATTCTTAATAGCCAACTCATATAACTAACATGGAAGCCCAGACACCCAGCTCCTTTTGCTTGAGGCAGGACTAACTGAGGCGTCTGGCACACTGAGGGCTTCCTTCACAATCAGGCTGAACCTGGAGTTTCTCCTGAAATTGCAGCCATGTTTGTCTCTTTTCCATTCCCTTTCATGCTTCAACCACCCCTTTCTGTTTTCTCTTGGTCAGATTTAGAAAAAAAAATATACATAAGGCCCCCGGTAAAATTTGAATTTTAGTTAAATAACAATTGTTGCTCTTGCTGCTGTAGTTCTCGTTTTTGTTTTGATTTGTTTCAGTACAAGTATATCTGATGCAGTATTTGTGATACAGTTATACTGAAATATTATTGTTGCTTATATAAAATTGAAATTTAACTAGATATTCAATATGTTATATGGTATCCCTAGCTAGAAAGTCTACCACCCAAAAACCACCTGCACCCTTATTCTTTGCTCAGGGTCTGCTTCTGGGAAAATTATTTCAAAACAGGCAGTTGGAGTCCATTTCTGTTGTCTACCACCAGTAAAACTGAGTAAGGCAGAAATATTCTGTTTCCAGAGTTATACGATAAGGATAATATATAACCTTTACAGTCTTGTAACAAGCAACTATAAAAGTAGATATTGTGTTGGATATTATTTATTGGCTCCTCCAAATCCATTTTCTACCATTTCCACCTTTGTCTATGCCCTAAGGGCTGAATGACTGAACTTTGTATGAAGCATAACCCGTCCTATCCTGCCCTATGACCTCTGGGGTTTTGGGGGTAGGAACCATGGAAAACCCCCACAGGAAGTCTGAGTATGGCAGGCAGAAGATACATGTTTTGGTGTTCATGAACCTGATCCTTTCCCTATCAGTCCAAGGGTTTAAGCAGCTATACTTCTCCGCTTAAAGCCCCAGCTCCTGTCTGTGGCCTCATCTCCTGCTCTGTTCTCTGTTGATTTTAGTGGCTTCTCACTCCTCTTGAGCTCTCAAGCCTAGGGGTAAAAACCCTCTTTATTTTGTCTAGCCCACGGATGCTTCACTACCCCTTATAAATTTCCCTTACTTTGGCCCACACCTTTGTAAACATTCCTACATTAATAATTATTCTTCAATCAACACTTTGCCATGTTTCTGCCAGGGCCCCAACTAATCCAAACATGAAAGCATTAAAAACAAACCCACCCAAAGCCGTAGTAGAAATTATTCTTATCTTATTGTAATAACGTTTTTATTAATAATATCTGGGATATTACTAATATCCCCAATTTAATTTATTTAATAACTTAAATTAATACATAATAATGTGATTAATTAATTAATTACTTTTTTTAAAGGCAGAGTCTTGCTCTGTCACTCAGGATGGAGTGTAGTGGCATGATCTTGGCTCACTGCAGCCTTTGCCTCCCAGGTTCAAGCAATTCTTGTGCTTCAGCCTCCTCAGGAGCTGGGATTACAGTCATGCACCACTATACCTGGTTAATTTTCATATTTTTAGTACAGATGGAATTTCACCATGTTTCCCAGGCTGGTCTTGAACTCCTGACCTCAAGTGATCCACCCACCTTGGCCTTCCAATGTGCTAGGAGCCACTGTGTCTAGCCTGATAGGTTAATTTAATTAATCTATTATTAATTTATTAATTTAATGTAGATATAATTTTACATTTAAGTCAATGTTTCCAATTTATCTATAATATTTATATTGCTTTAATAGCAATATTGGAAACCCAAAATATGAAGTTTATTTAACAATTAGAGGAGTTATTTTAAATGTTGCCCTTCATTGATGGTCAGAACATGGACTTTGATGCCGGATAAACACGAGTTTGTTTCTTGGACCAAATTCATAATAAGTATAAAACCTTGGTTACGTTATCTTTGCAGATTGCAATTTTGATACCCACTAACTTAGAATAAGTGAAGTTACTTTGTGGAAAGTAAGTTGTGAAGAAGAAACTTAAAATGTACATAAAGTTCCTAGCACAATATGGTATTTGTGTTATAGACAGAATAATTGGTGGCCATTTGTACCCACTTACATATTATTGGATTTAACCTGAAATTTTCTCTAGTTTTGTGATAGTAGTAATTTGCAGAATTTTTTAAGAATCGTAAGCACTCTATATGCAATGTATGACCCCATAAATATAGGCAATCATTATCATGAGGGAGAGAAGAGATGGAAGCCAGACCAGGTACAAGAAAATGGTTTCTAGTCTTTCTCCAGGACTGTAATAAATTATGAGATCAACTATAACAACAAAAATAACATTCTTGTGGGAGTTTAGAAAAGGTTAATGTTTCTAAGTAAAGAAAGTTTTTGTGGCCCCTAAATAGTAATGACCTTAATCTTCCTGATTGCTAAGACTATTGCTCTCTTGCCCAGCTGAATCCTAATATGGCTTCTTACTCTAATAGGATTAAGCCTGGAACAATTCTGAGGCCAGTACCTGAATGAGGCACACTTGTTACCTGCACCCACGTTCCTAGAGGTGGGGTGCGGTGGCTCATGCCTGTAATCCCAGCACTTTGGGAGACTGAGACAGAAGGATCACTTGAGGCCAGGAGTTCCAAAACAGCCTGGCCAACATGGCAAAACCCTGTCTCTACTAAAAATACAAAAATTAGCTGGGCATGCTGGCAGACACCTGTAATCCCAGCTCCTCAAGAGGCCAAGGTAGGAGAATTGCTCGAACCCAGGAGGCAGAGGCTGCAGTGAGCCGAGATTGTACCACTGCCCTCCAGCTGGGGCGACAGACTGAGACTCTGTCTCAAAATATATACACATATATATATGGCTTGAGACAACCAACATTACCTGGGAAAGCTCCGGGAAGGAGGAAGGAGTACCAGGGATTCCTGAGCCAGGACGCAAGGACGTAGTTCTTTTTTAAAGTCATGGTTTTATTACATCAAAGGCAAGCACGATCTGGGGTTAGAATCCAGGACAAAGGATGTATTTATCTTTTTTCACTTCTCTGTGCTAACATTATCCCTCCAATATTGGGTTAAACCTTTCATCATACAGATTAAGGGAGAAATATAATCCTCACATATGCCTCCTCCATCATAATATGCTTTCTTAGCTCTGTTGCCTTAAAGATGATGTTCAAGCAATCCACCATGGCACACGTTTACCTACGTAACAAACCTACACATCCTGCACATGTACCTCCAAACTTAAAATTAAAATTAAAATAATTTAATCAATAAATAAAGATGGTATTCAGACTCATTTTCATGACAAGCGTAGAGTACCTTTGATGTAGAATTTCTGTCTACCTCTCCTGCACGCCCCCTCCTTTTTTTTTTGAGGTGGAGTCTAGCTCTGTTGCCCAGGCTGGAGTGCAGTGGTGCGATCTCAGCTCACTGCAAAGCTCTGCCTCCCAGTTTCACACTATTCTCCTGCCTCAGTCTCCTGAGTAGCTGGGACTACAGGCGCCTGCCACCACGCCTGGCTAATATTTTGTATTTTTAGTAGAGACAGGGTTTCACCGTGTTAACCAGGATGGTCTCGATCTCCTGACCTCATGATCCGCCCGCCTCGGCCTCCCAAAGCACTGGGATTACAGGCGTGAGCCACTGCGCCCGGCCTCCTGCCCTCTTTTTAAAATCAATATCCCAAATGTCTTCATGCCAATCGGACTAGTCATTGTCACTCTCCAACCTCACAAGCATCTCAAGCACACAGTTAGTGACCAGGACCACCTCTGTATCCCCTCATTTCTCCTCCATGAAACAGATTATTGGAACTGTTTTTTGTTTTGTTTTGTTCTGTTTTTTTGAGATGTAGTATTGCTCTATTGCCCAGGTTGAAGTACAGTGGTGTGATCTCGGCTCACTGCAGCCTCTGCCTCCTGGGTTCAAACAATTCTCCTACCTCAACCTCCCAAGTAGCTGGGAGGATTACAGGCGCACACCAGTGTGCCTGACTAATTTTTGTATTTTTGGCAGAGACAGTGTTTTACCATGTCGGCCAGGCTTGTCTCGAACTGCTGACCTCATATGAGCCACCTGCCTCGGCCTTCCAAAGTTCTGAGATTACAGGCATGAGCCACTGGGTCTAGCCTGAAACTTTTTTTTTTTTTTTAAACAGAACTTATAGGTAGTCACATTCTTCCTTTGGTTCAGTTTCCCATGCTTCATATCCCCACCAAAATAGTAAAGCCTCTACATCCACCATCAGGGCCTGGATACAGCAAAGGCAGTACATTTGTTCCCCGAGTAGGCCGGCTGTTGCCAGTGATCCCTTCAAGCAGCATGCTGGAAGCGTGAGCAGCCTGTCTGCTCCGTGTCATCTCCTTCAAAAACTCTGGCACGCCCATTGAAAGGCACGGGAATCATCTTCTTGCTGTTTTGTCAGGTGTGAAATATCATGAAATAAATTGAAAATTATTATCTCTAGGCTTCCAATGAACAAACAAAATGAATCCTGGAAGTTCATCTGGGGCCTTGCCTGTCTCACCAGCATATGTCTTCAGCCAAGATTTGGGTGGAAAAAGCTTACACGGGGAGAGTTTCCATGAAACTGGAAACTTCATGGAAACTCAAAGTTGCCCAAGGAGCCAGAGGTCAGGCCTGCCTACCATCTCTGCGTTTTTAATGTACACACACCTAAGAGCTGGCAGAGATCAGCAAATTAAAGGGTTGGTTTTGGAAGCAAAGATCAGTAAGAAAACTCCAGTGACAATGCACCTGGTTTTCTTGTAGACAAAACGCTTCAATGGAAGAAGGTGGGGACTAGTATTGGTTCGGAAAGCAAGGTCCAGTTTTGATGGGGAAAGGGAATCAGTTCTGGAGGCAGGAAGGTGTCCTCGCCAGATGAAGAGACCTCTGATGTACAAGCACTGGTGGAAGGTATGGCATTCACATTCCAAGTGGATGTGGGGCTCCCTTTGTTTCAGTCACAGCCCCAGAAGGGATTTAGTATTATTGGGGAAATTGCTACTGGTGAGAAATTGGCAGAAAGTCTGTTTCATGATGCTTTTACAGTAGTCGGGGTTAGCCAAGTCTTAAGGAAGAATTCAGATACTAATGCAAAAGAAGGTTTGAGATGGGAGGAGGGGCCACAGTCACTCTCTGGACTCCGGGGCCTTGGAAGCAGCTCTGGCAGCAGTCTCTCCTCCCATCTCTTTAGAAAAAGTAGCTGCACATCCAGGGAGCCTTTGTCTTCCTCAACATACGTACAGACCTCTGTAAATTAGATGTTTGCTGTTAAGTTTGCAGATGGAGGATTCTAGATAGCCAGCGGTGATTGGATAGTGCATGCGATAAATGCACCCTAAACATCTTCCTTTGGCACCTCCTTTTAACTCAGCAAAATTAGATAGCACTAGTAGGAAAGAAGCCAAGCAATCTGCTTGGTAAGTTTGTAAAGTAAAGAGAAAATCATGTTTTAGAGGTGAATACATGGCACATCAGATGGGACATAGGATGAAAACTCTCCACAGCAATGAAGGCTTCACTGAGTCTATATGCCCCCGTGGAAAGAGACAGTGGAAGAGCTGAATGCCCAGTAGAGTATGTATGAGTTGAAGATCCAAGCCACTTCCATTGCCTTTCATCACAGACATGACTTAGCAAAGGCCTGGCATCCATGTCCCTTTCACCTCTCTGGGTCTTGGCCCTGATGCCCTCTGCTGTTTTAATTTCCACCTCCTTTTCTGTCTCCCAAACTCTAAGTCATTTTACAGCTTGTTGGCTTGTGACCATAATCTAACCTGCATTTTTTTAATTTGCTTTTAAATTGAATTTAAATGTTTTTAGTTATTAATATGCAGTCTCCAGTAAAAGAGTCAATATTACATACTTTACTTCTGCTTTATACACTTTCTTAATTTCCTGATGGCTATTATGTGTCTGTGTGCCTACCAGTGAATCTCCCTTCGCGTCACCCAGGAAGCCTTTCCTCTCCACCCTGTGATGGTTAATACCGAGTTTCAACTTGATTGGATTGAAGGATGCAATCCTTCAGTCTTTGAGGGTGTGTCTTTGAGGGTGTTGCCAAAGGAGATTAACATTTGAGTCAATGAACCCAGAGAGGCAGACCCACCTTCAATCTTGGTGGGTATACTCAAATCGGCTGCCAGCAAGGCCAGGATAAAAGCAGGCAAAGGAACGTGGAAAGACTAGACTGCCTGAGTCTTCCGGCTTCCATCTTTCTCCAGTGATGGATGCTTCCTGTCCTCGAACATTAGACTCCAAATTCTTCAGCTTTTGGGCTCTTAAACTTACACCAGTGATTTGCCAGGAGCTCTTCGGCCTTCAGGCACAGACTGAAGGCTACACTGTCAGCTTCTCTACTTTTGAGGTTTTGGGACTTGGACCGGCTTCCTGGCTCCTCAGCTTGCAGATGCCCTGTTGTGGGACTTCACCTTTTGATCGTCTGAGTCAATTCTCCTAATAAACTCCCCTTCAGGTATATACCTATCCTAATAGTTCTGTTCCCTTAGTGAACCCTGACTAATACACGTTTAATATAAACTGAGTGATCTTGTTATGAGTTCTCACCAAAAAGCATTCCTATACACACCATAGCTCTTATTACCCTGCACCTTTCTTGAAAACAGGAGTTAGTATTTTATCTATGTCACCAATACTACTATGGTGCTTGACACATATACATGCTCTTTTATCTATCTATCTATCTATCTATCTATCTATCTATCTATCTATCTATCTATCTATCTATCTATCTATCATCTATCATCTATCTATCATCTATCCATCCATCCATCCTCATCTACCTCTCTATTTAGTTTTAAGGATTCTGAAAACAGAATATTCAGATAATGCTGAGAAATTGTGCCATTCAACAGATGATAAAAGAAACTCAAGGCTGTTAATTTAGAAAAGTTAAACCATTGGAGGACACAAATGTTTTTATAATGCACCATTTCATAATAGAGCAAACTATTCCACTTTTTTCCCCTAATTGCGTGCACTGTATTTTTATTGGACCGTGCACTCCGTAGGAGCAGAGAGCCTTCTTGCTACTTCTGCATTACGAAGTCTCCAGAGCCCTGCAGATGGTATATGTGCAGTAAATCTATTATAAATGAAGAAAATATCTGAAGCCTCGGGGATAAGGAAGCATGTTTATTTGCTTTTCAAAATGTAGAGCTAGGTCCCACGGGTGGTACTTAAAAGGAAGAGGACTCAAATTCTCTGAGAGAGGGGATGAAATGACTGGAGTGGCACAAACATCTGATGGACTATTTAGTGAGAATCATGAGTGTCGGGGTTCACAGCCATTTGCGATCCCTCTTCAAAAGTACACTCTTCCCTTTGAGGCCATGTGGTTTGACACTCTCATAACTGCAAGTCCCTGGCACTCTATCAAGAAGAGATTTATTAAATGTAACAGACCAGAATATTATTACATAAAGAACACTGTCCCTTAGCTGTAATCAAATTACCCAGCCATCTGATGGTTTCCCTCATTTCCTGAGCAGTTTATATTTTCTATCGCTGCTACTTGGTGAGAACCAGATTTGTGTCTGTCCACCGTGCTGGACACAACCACATTGGAAATCATATCTCCAATATCAATTGAATAGAAATATTAGAGGACTCAATACCAGGTGGTTTTTTAGTTTGTTGGATATTTACTGTTATTTTGCTGCTTATTTTTTGATACAAATTTCTCTTTGGTGTTCCAACAAAAGTTAAAGTAGCCAGTTAGTGACCCTTGATTTTTATTCCACCCTATTACTTCTAGTTTCTGAATAGTTTTTAAAAATCTTTTGAAGTGTTATCTCCAGTGATTTACATAGAAGTGGAAGGCTGTGAAGTTGATAGTTGGCTATCATGATGATGGTATGATATAAGAACCCAGGGATACCTGATATGACTCTTCAGCCAAACATGACTCCACAAGTGAGTGAAACATGAAGACATTGAGACATCTGCAAGTTGGAAGCAGCCAGGGTGACAATTCACTATTAGGTAGGGCTTTAGACACAACTCCCAGTCAAACTTGAGTAAGCTGTCATGGACACAAATGAATTGCAAGTCTCATATGCTGTATGAGCCATCTATGAATTTGATTCCTTTTAGCCTCATCACCAAAAGCCACACTCTAAGTTGTTGTCAAGACATATTTTGCTTTCTGGGCTAATCCCAAGCTATATCCGGTGTGTCAGACAACTATTTAACAACACCCGTGAGACCCTGGGAAGTCCTTCATCTAGCTGAGAGGGTCTACCAGGCATCACCTTAATTATTTATGAATTCTTAAATATTTAAGCTTTGACTTCAGGTTTAATTTGACTTAGAGAATTGTATTTCCTAGGGAGAGTCTAGCTCAGAAACAGCTTTAGTTTTCACTTGGCAATTTGGATATCTTCTCTATGTATGTTCTGCTTATAGACTTGTACTATGTACAGTTGACCCTTGAACAACATGGGGTTGAATTGCACAAGACTACTAATACACAGACTTTCTGCTACTTCTGCCACCGCTGATACAATAAGACCAACCCCTACTCATCCTCCACCACCCCAGGCTACTCAACATAAAGACAATAAGGATGTAGACCCATATGATGATCAACTTCCACTTAACGGATAGGACATATATTTTCTCTTCCTTATGCTGTTCTCAATACAATTTTCTTTTCCTCTAGCTTACTTTATTGTGAGAATGCTGTATATAATATATATAACATACAACATATGCATTTATCCACTGTTCATATTATCACTAAGGCTTCCAGTCAACAGTAGGCTATAAGTAGTTAAGTTTGCAGGAAGCCAAAAGTTGTACACAAATTTTAAACTCCATGGGGGTGCTAGTTTTCCCTCACCTCCACATTATTCAGGGATCAGCAGTACCTAGGACCAACTAACTGTTATCTATAGCATACTGACTGGAGACTTGTTCAGTTAAACCAAAAGTTTGGTACCTTTTTTTGTACCTTTCAAAATGCTGTAGTCTGTGTTTCTGCCATTTACTTTGATACTCCATGAAAGGGACTGCCATTTACCCAGCCAGCTCCAAAAGTTACCTCAATGTTTTCCCAGCCTCTGGTGTTTCCTCGCTTTTCAGCTTCTTTCTGCCACTCTTTATCAAAGCCAATGAAATATATTACGTTAGTTCCCGAGTCCTAGATTCCAATTTCTGTATTAGTTAGCTATTACTATTTAACAAAAATCTCAAAACCTAATTACTTAAAATAACCACTTATTTAGCTTGCGATTCTGTATTTTGGAAAACGTCTGGGTTCAATCTTTGCTAAACTTTTGGCTGTGCTCTCTTTTGTGTCTGTGGCTTGTAGTGGGAAGTTATTCTAACTTGTCCTTGATCGTGTTGTCTTTTATTTTCCAGCAGGCTAGACCATCTGGCCTTCTGATGACTCAATAGCTGATTGCACATACATGAGTGAGCGAAGCTGGGAAATAAGAATCACCCGTTTGAATCCAGATTAAATTCCCAACTCAGAATTTTAAAGCTAAATATGTGGTGGTTGTTTTAAGTCCCAGTATTTAGGGGTATAAAAGCTAACTTATTACTACAGAACATGTCAAAAACCTACAGAATGTATACTTCCCAATGTCTGTGGAATTAAGGCAGAAAGGCTACTGATAAGTCTGCATACTTAAAAGTCTCTTGTATATCTATATAGAAACAAGTAAAAATAAATGAATAATAAATAAATAAATAGGAAGAAAGAATGAGACAGAATTGGTTAGAAAAAGACTAAAAGAATAAGAGAAGGCCGGGAGCAGTAGCTCACACCTGTAATCCCAGCACTTTGGGAGGCTGAGGCAGGCAGATCATGAGGTCAGGAGTTTGAGACCAGCCTGACCAACATGGTGAAACCCTGTCTCTACTAAAAATACAAAAATTAGCTTGATGTGGTGGCGTGTGCCTATATCCCAACTACTCAGGAGACTGAGGCAGGAGAATTGCTTGAACCCAGGAGGTGGAGGTTGCAGTGAGCCAAGATTGCGCCAATGCACTCCAGCCTGGGCGACAGAGAGAGACTCCATCTCAAAAAACAAAAACAAAAACAAAAACAAAAAACCCACAAACAATAAGAGAAAGATGACTTGGACATTTCCAGGTCTCAATAGAAAATAACATGGATGCAATGTTATGGGTAGAAGCAGCAGATAACTTTAATTTCCTTCTCCAGAGATCAACACTGATTTTTGGTTGCATGTCAGAAAGTGTGTATGGGGTTGGGACCTCCATTATTGTTGGCTGGCTTAACAAGAGGTCTTGAGGAGGTGGAACTACTAGGACAAGTGTTCGGAAATAAAATTGCATCTAAATTAATGATGACTTTCCCTTGCACGATGGGTCCTTTTTTTTTTTTGGTCCTGGAAACTGGACTCTTTCTATGAAAACAGCGACACACAGCGCCATCACTACAATAAAAAGCAGTGGTACAGTGATCATATCCCCCCCATGAACGCAAAATTATGTTCTGCAGGGAAGTATACGAAAACTGCAACAAGATTTTCTTACTACTCCAGAGAACATGTTATTCTTGAAAAATTTAAATTGCAGTTCAGATCATAGGCCTATCAGTCAAGTTAATCCCTGAACAGAATGAAAAGCTGAACTTTTAATACAGTCATAACTCTCTTCACTCTATCTCTTGCTCTCTCTCTCTCTCGGTTATGACTTTGTTGAACGTTTACATAATGTAACAACTAATCAAATAATCTGTCCTATAAACATTTAAACTTCCTAAAGTTGTTACTGATTACAACCCTTCTTTTGCTGCACTAGAATCAGATTAAATGCCGTAACAATAATCCAATGCCTCATGATAAAGCAGGAGGTGCATTAGCCAGAAAAATGTGGATATGTTTAATTTAGATGCTTCTTGTAGGCTCATGGCATATTCTAGCATAAAACATTTACTCTTAAGCCTTGGAAACCGGCTTTATGGATCTAGGCTTTTACATTTAGTGGTATGTGTCAACAAGGAAATCTTGTATTTTCCCTCGCATCCAACATTTGCAAATCAGTGGAGAGGTCACATTTAATAAGCCCTACGTTCCAAGTTGGAAAACAGTAAACAAAATTAAGTTAAAGTTACCAGATGGTGGGTTAACAGATGCTGAGTAGCAAAAATAACATTGGCCACTATAATTAACATTTTCTCATGCTGAATTATCCCTCTATTAAACCATGTGATAACCAGTGCCCTCTTTTGGTTTAAGTATTGCCAAGAGGGGCCAGAGACTCTGTAGACACTTGGATTACACAGCACTGCTGCTGAGGTAGCTGGCTCCCTGAAGAGGGTGCAATAGAGTCCCTGCTGAGGGCTGGTCCTCCCCTGGAGAAATGCTGAAAAAGGCACAAAGATGGTAGTTGTAGAAGAGCAGGAGACACACCTGTTGGAGCTCTCCATTGAGGAGGTGGCTCAGGAGGCATGTGGGGCTAAATAAATCTTGGAAATGGAAAAAACTGGGTTTGTTACAGTAAAGAATATTTGTTTTAATTTCACAACTATAGGATCTTAAAATATATTCCTCCTTTTCATCATCTATCCCCCAGCTCCGTGAAGATTCATTATATTGTTTTTATTGATGTAACAAACCTCACTGACATTTACTCACATAAAGCTGGAGCAATATTTATTTCAATTATGAATGTACTCTTTGGACAGGAATTGGCAGGAGTAGGTCATTACTGCTCCGTTTGGCTTCAGCTGGCTCTAGGGGTGAGAACAGCAGGGACAATGTCTCCAGTACTGTTCGCTTTGGGGACTCCCCAGCACGGTGGCTTCAGGTAGCTGGACTTCCGTTACGGCAGTTCAGGGTTCCAAAGACACATTCTGAGAGAGTTAGAGAGAGAGAGAGAAAGAGGTGGAAGATGTAGCCCCTTTTCTAATTTAGCCTCAAAAGTCACACTGCATTGCTTCCACCTCATTCTATGCATTATATAAAAGTTACTAAAGCAAGTTAATATTCAAGGAAAAAGGAATTATTCCTTGCCTTTTTATGGGAGGACGCCAAACATTTAGAGGTAAGGTTTAAAACCCCCACTCTTTGAATTTTAATGTGTTAACATTCTGTGCTTTATATAGGTTTTATTTATATTTTACCAGATCTTTGGACAGATGCTCAGAACTTATTCTTTAATAATGTCATTTTTAATTGGTGTACCTCTTGGCAGCTCTTGGTATGGCTGGAATTTTGTTGAACTAAATAATGTGTATTCCACTGTCCCTCTGACAGTTGTCTCCAGTGATCCTGCCAGTAAGATAATTGGAAGGTCATGCTAAAAAAAAAAAAAAAAAAAAAAAAAAATGATAACAGGAGAATATATCAGGTCACAACTGAAGATACTTTCCAATTAAAAACTTTTAAATGGAGGGCAGTCCATACATAATTTCTATATAAATAATCTCAAGATGAGTATTTTATTGAAAGGAGCCCTCTCTATTTTCTAATAATTTAGCATGCCAAGTACCTTAGGATATACCCCAAACACACTCAAGAAATGGTTGTTAGCAGGATGTTATAGTCCTCTCAAGATAACCATTATAAGGAATGTAACAATTAATATTTATTGAACATTTCCTATAAACCAGACAATGATACCTAAGTAGAATTTCACAAATATTTTTGAATGAGGTTAAACACAAAACAAAGCAAATCACATAAATAATAATTTATTGTCATTATTTGACCTTTCTGAAACCTCTTCAGAAGAGCTCCTAGCACAGTGCTGAGCTATAGAGCCATGTGTGTGTGTGGGGGGGGGGGGGGGGGGAATGTGGGATGGGGGTGACAGATCCCCAAGCCATAGCCACAAATAAAGGCAAAGGGGTTTCAGTAGAGGTACCAGCAGTGCACCATATGCACAGAAGTGGTAGTGAGAGTCCAACTGTTGTTGCTGGGGGAGACCATTTCATGATGGAGAAATCAAGCCCGGAGAGAATAAAAGTCTTCATGTGTTCCAAAACTAATTGATGGAGAAGCCAGGATATGCCCACACAGTCTAATTCAAGCCTGTATTTAGTGAGTGGTCTCCATAGTGGCATGGTCTCACTCTGTAGATTTACAGATTGATCTACTGACCCCAGTCAAAGTAAAATAGAACAATTTTCATATATATTTTTCTCACATTGTAAAAATAAATTATTTAATATGGTTAGATGTATGCACAAACACACATATAAAGACATTAAGATGTGTGTATATATATGTGTGTATATACACATATATACATACACACACACACACATAGGCCTATAGAAAAAAATGTTCATTTTTAAAATTTACATGTATATGTGAAAATGTTTTAAGGTGATCACTGAATTAAGTCACAATTGGTGCTGCCCATTGGTGTTCTTAAAGTGAGAACCAATTGTTCCAATATTTACATCAAGAACACAAAGGCCAGGCACAGTGGGTCACACCTGTAATCCCAGCACTTTGAGAGGCCGAGGTGGGCAGATCACCTGAGTTCGGGAGTTCAAGACCATCCTGGCCAACACGATGAAACCCTATCTCTACTGAAACTACAAAAATTAGCTGGGCATGGTGGCATGTGCCCGTAGTCCCAGCTACTCAGGAAGCTGAGGCAGGAGAATCGCTTGAACCTGGAAGGCGGAGGTTGCGGTGCCCGAGAACACACCGTTGCAATCCAGCCTGGGCAACAAGAGCGAAACTTCATCTCCAGAAAAAAGGAAAAAAGAAAAGGAAATAAGCAACATTTTTCTGAGTTGGAATATGTGTTCAATTACTCTGAGTAGCTTTCCAGTGGATAGTCAAGTGGCATGATTATTTCAAAAGCTATTAGTTCCTATAGATTAAATTATATCTAACACTCGCCACCCTCAACCCCATTAAAACATCAGGACATTTTCTACCGTTCTCTCAGCTTTCTCAAGGGCTCCATTAGCATCATGAGAAACTTAACACTGAATTGGCAAGTAATTAAATGAAGCATATGATGAGCTTCCAAAGCCCTGCTTCTTTTTGGAGGAAACCCAAGTGTCTCACCTGAGTTGAAGTATCTGAAGATTTCTGTCATCTGGCAACATTATTCCTGAAGCAGGAAAGATCATATTCTATTGCTGATGAGGGGGAAAATAGAAAATGTGCTTCTCAGAAAGAACAAAGTTATGTTACCTGGCATGGCTGAGCTTTCACAATCTTTTGTGGCAGAACTAAGACAATTCACTTCCTTTCAAGACACTGTAAAACACTTACAATGTGTCAGATCCTATAGAAAGTGAAGAAATAAGCCAAACTCCCTATCTTGAGGGTCTTGTATTCTAGCACAAGAGTTATATAAACAAAACAAAACAAAAAGCCTGTGTAATTCTGTGTCATAAATTCAAGAATAAGTCACTATATAAGGTACATAACTGTTCCAATTTCAAACGTGACCTACACTTTTTCTGACATGCCCCACTGTTCTCGCATGCAAATGTCATCAGAAGACTCAGGCACTGTCTTACATAATTGCATCAATCAATTCATCAAGTGTCTGATGGGTTACAATAAAAATATATACAAAAAAGCAGAGGGAAAAATATTATTAGACTCTTATAATCATCCTTATCCCGTATCTCCTGGAATTATTCACTGTTAGAATCTAGGCATTGTTATTTTCATTTTAAATTTAAAAAGTGTATTTTGTCATAACATCATACATGGTTATTAAACATTGAAAAGCATTAAAACAATGAAATAAATCACTAGAAACCTCATTACTTAAAAGTAACGTCAGGTGCTACCATAATGGGTATCTTTGGCTAAGCGTGAACAAATATTTAGGGGATTGGATATGTTGAAGGCACAGAATATTTTATAAAGATGGAATTGTCTGTTTCTTCTTTAGCTACTCTTTAATTTGCACCCTCTTTATTGTCTTTTTTTTTCTTTTACTAAGTAATCTCACTCATTTTACTACATTTTGCGTATTTCCTTAGGTTTAGATGAGGGGTGCATTTTCTAATACATGTTCCACTTTCTACTTCATTTGTTCTTACCAGCTTTTCCTTGTTTGTTTTTTTTTTCTAAGCAATACTCATATCTGGCTAGGTGGAGATAATAATTTTTATTTGATTACTTTTAAACTCCTTTTTTTTTAGTTCATGTCATTCATTTTTTAATATGGATTGGATATCTTTGATTTGTGGAGCACCATGCCAAGTTCTGGTTTCTGTTCTCCATGAGGGAGAGAGATACAAAACAAATAAACATACAGATACAATTATTACAAATATGTACAAAAAGCACAAGCATGGTGCTAAGAAAATAATCATGAAGAGATCTTATTTATATTTGAGGGGAAGAAAATGCTTCTCTGAAGAAGTGAGAATTGAACCAAAATCTAAATAATGGTAATCCCAACACTACAATAGTGTCTGTAAGGTAGTAGCTGCTTAATAAATATTTGATGGTTTGTAACTCAAAGGAAAAACGCTTGAGGGGATGGTTACCTCATTCTCCATGATGTGCTTATTTCACATGGCATTCCTGTATCCAAACATCTTATATACCCTTCAAAATATATACATCCACTATGAATCCACAAAACTTTAAAAATATTAAAAAAGAAAAAAAAAATTGATAAATCAATGGATGGATAAATACCTTAATATAAGTATTATTAGAAAGAAGAACATTTAAGGGGAGAGGTCTACAAGTACCCAGGATATTTTACTATAGTCATATTTATTTATTAATTCTCCTTTTAGTTTTGACATCTTTTATTAGTAGAATGATAATGATGATAACTACTATCTTTATGGCTACTATGTATGTATTGATACCATAAAACACGTACTGAAACTGTGCCTGGATCTGTGTCCCCACCCAACTCTCATGTTGAGTTATAAACCCCAGTGTTGGAGGTGGGGCCTGATGGAAGGTGATTTGATCATGGAAGTGCTTTCTCATGATTTAACACCATTCCCCTTGGTACTGTCATAGTGATAGTGAGTCATCGTGAGATCTGGTTCCTTAAAACCGTGTAAGACATAAGACATACCTGCTTCTCTTTTGCCTTTCACTGTGATTGTAAGTTTCCTGAGACCTCCCCAGAATCAGAAGCTGCTGTGCTTCCTGTACAGTCCACAGAACTGTGAGCCAATTTAACCTCTTTTCTTTATTAACTACCCAGTCTACGATATTTCTTTATAGCAGTGTGAAAATGGATTAAAATAGAATATTTATGCCAAAGAGTAGGGCATTGCTATAAAGATACTTGAAAATGTGGAAGTAGTTTGGGAAATAGGTAATGGACAGAGGTTGAAACAATTTGGAAGTTTGGACCCAGAAGAAGACAGGAAGATAAGGGAAAGGTTGGAACTTCCTAGAGATTTGTTGAGTGGTTGTGACCAAAATGCTGGTAGTGATATGGACAATGAAGTCCAGGGTGAGGAGGTCTCAGATGGAAATGGGAACTTATTGGGAACTGTTGTAAAGGTCACTTTTGCTATGCTTTAGCAAAGAGCCTGACTGCATAGTGCACCTGCTCTAGCGGTCTATGGAACCTTCAAATTCAGGGTGATGATTTAGGGTATCTGGTGGAATAAATTTATAAGCAGCAAAGCATTCATACTGTGGCCTGGAGGCTTCTAACCACCTATGCTTATATACATGAGCAAATAAATGACCTGAAGGTGGAGCTTATATTTATTTATTTACTTATTTTTTAAAATTTTTATTTTTGTTTTAAGTTCCAGGGTATGTATGTAGGATGTGCAGGTTTGTTACATAGGTAAATGTGTGCCATGGTGGTTTGCTGCACCTATCAAGCCATCAACTAGGTATTAAGCCCAGCATGCATTAGCTATTTTTCCTAATGCTCTCCCTCCCCTCACTCCACCCTCCAACAGGCCCCAGTGTGTGTTGCTCCCCTCCCTGTGTCCATGTGTTTTCATTAGTACTTATCTGTAAAGGGGAAGCAGAACATACAAGATTTGAAAATTTGCTGCCCAACCATGTGATTGGAAAGAAAAGCCCATTTTCAGGGGAGGAATTCAGGCAGGCTGCAGAAATGTTCTATAAGTAAAAAGAAGCCAAGTGCGAGTAATTAAGACAATGAGAAAAAGGCCCCAAAAGCATATCAAAGACTGTTGTGGCAGCCCCTCAAATCACAGACCGAGAAGCCTAGGAGGACAGAATGGTTTTGTGGGCTAGGCCCAGGGCCCCACTACCCTGTGCAGCCTTGAGACACTGCTTCCTGCATCCTGGTTGCTTTAGCTCTAACCATGGCTCAAAGGGGTCCAGGTACACCTGAAACCACTGCTTCAGAGGGTACGAGCACTAAGCTTGGCAGCTTCTACATGGTGTTAAGCCTGCAGGTGCACAGAATGCAAGAGTGGAGGATTGGGAGCCTCTACCTAGATTTTGGAGGATGTATGGAAAAGCCTGAATGTCCAGGCAGAAGCCTGCTGGAGGGACAAAGCCCTCAAGAATAACCTTTACTAGGGCAATGTTGAGAGAAAACGTTGGGTTGGAGCCCCCTCACAGAGTCTCCACTGGGACACTGCCTAGTGGAGCTGTGAGAATAGGGCCACCAGCTTCCAGACCCCAGAATAGTAAATCCACTGGCACTTTACACCCTGCAGCTGGGAAAGCTGCAGGCACTCAATGCTAGCCCTTGGGAGAAACTGTTGGGGGTTGAAACCTGCAAAGCCACAGGGTCAAAGCTTCTCAAGGCCTTGGGAACCTTCCCCTTGCACCAGCATGCCCTGGAAGTGAGACATGGAGTTAAATAATATTATTTTGGAGCTTTCAGATCTAACGACTGCCCTGCTGGGTTTTGGACATGTGTGGAGCCTCTAATCCCTTTCTTCTGGCCCATTTCTCCTTTCTGTAACTGGGTTATTTACCTAAGTCCTATACCTCCATCGTATGTTGAAAGTGACTAACTTGTTTTTGATGTTACTGGCTTATAGGCAGAAGGGACTTTCTTTGTCTCAGATGAGACTTTGGACGTTTCAGTTAATGCTGGAATGAGGTAAGACTTTGGAGGATTGTTGGAAAGACATGATTGTATTTTGCAATGCGAGAAAGACATGATATTTGGGAGAGACCAGGGTGGAATTATGTGGTTTGAATATGTGTCCCCACCCAAATCTCATGTCAAATTTTATTCCTCAGTGTTGGAGGTGGGGCCTGGTGGAAGGTGAATGAATCGTGGTGGGGCAGGATTGTCATGGTTTAACACACCATCCTCCTTGGTGCCATCTTGGTGATAGTGAGTCCCTGTGAGATCTAGTTGTTTAAAAGTGTGTGACATCTCCTGCCTCTTTCCCTTCCATCTGCTCCAGCCATGTAAGACATCTCTGCTTTCCCTTCATCTTCTGTCTTGGTTGTAAGTTTCCTGAGGCCTCCTCAGAAGCAGAAACTTCCAAGCTTCCATTACAGCCTATAGAACTGTGAATTGATAAAATTGCTTTTCTTTATAAATTACCCAGTCTCAGGTGTTTCTTTATAGCAGTGCAAGAATGGACTAATACAGGCACTCTAATCACTTTCATTGAAATCTCAATTAAGCATCAGAAAATTATAAAGTAAAGCTTTGTGTGTGTAAGGTAATGTTGTGTTTTGTTTTGTTTTTCTAGATGAGGAAATTGCAGCTTAAAGGAGCTAAACTAATTTAGCCAAGGCCGCAAAGCACAAACCAATAGGAAAGAACCCAAAATTGAAAACAGACTTGCCTTTCTGCAAATCCAATGATTGACATCTACAAGCCTAATAGGAAGTCCTGTGTGGCCAACTGCTTGTCTCAGCCCTAATGCCACAAAATATAACAGGTCTGAGCAATTTATCCACCTGTATCAAAGGTGGGTAAAATAATTATGAGAAAAGGTAAAGCAGGGTCAGTTTGAGACCCAATACTGGGGCCAGGTATATCTAGATTCAAATATAGGTCCAGACATCTACAAGGTGACTTTGGGTGAATAACTGAATCCAAGTTACCTAGGTTTCAACACCTGCACCATGAAGACAATAATATATTGATGCTTACGATGATTAAATTATATAATGTAAGTAAAATGCTGAGCTCTTGGTTTGACAAAGGTGGTTGTTTTTTACAGCGCTCTTATCAAGATAAAGGAAGTAGTTAATTTTTATGTATAGAACGTGTCTGGGTGACTTTTTAGACGAAATAACAGGTACACTGAGATTCAAAAGACAAATGAAAGTTTGCAAGGTGGAGAGAAGGGAAAAATATTCCACATATAGCGAGTGCTATGCACAAAGACAGGAGACTCCTTATGTGGAAACCACATATCAGAAATCATTTTTTTCTTTGCTTTTTATTGCAAGTTGGGGGCACTGGAATGCAATGTTTCTGCTTAACAGAAATTTTGACAATATTCTTAAAATAGTTTTCGTGATGAGAATAATTATAATAAAAGGACTTCCCAGAAAAGAATAAATAATTCTTCCTTGAATTGTGTATTCATGTTGTATTTGCAAATGGGACACTTGTTTTACAGTCTAAAGCGACTGGGGCTGAAGGATTTATTTTTGACTATTTTTTTTTAAGTGCCAAAGTGTCTTCCTATATCGTCCTACATTTATTGTCCAGAGTATAAGTTCTCCTAGGCAGAGAGTTTTCAAAGTTACAATGTTCACTGAGCATTAAATGCTAATAATTTTATTCTTCCTTTCCTAATACTTTGCAGTTCCAGCTGGGCCCAGAACTCAAAGTGTGAAGCTAAAGTACAAAAGCTGGTATGAGAGGTATTTCAGGAAAGGAGTACAGGCTGAAGTATTGCAAATGTCTTTGAAGAATACTGGTGCTTTGCTGTTTCCAGCTTAATTTAGCAGCCTTGAGAAATTAGAGGAGATTTTTATTAGCATCTTATCCCTCTATGTTCACCAGCACCATTTGGTAGGAATAAAATTTAAATCTTGCTAGCTATTATCTTTGTTAGAATCATTGAATACTTTCACTTGGGAGGAATTATTAAAGAGAAAAGGGAGTATCTCTCCCTGACAGCCTGCTTGGTGTCACTGTATTGCTTAATCCTCACAATATTGTAATAGCTAGTGTTGTTCCCATTTGCAAATACAAAATGAATGCACAAGAGGTAAAACTGCTAAATACAGGCAGCACCAGGATACTAGTACTTCTCACACATTGAAGGCCAACTTTAAAGACATCACCATGGATCAGCTTAGGCTGATCATTAAATAGATGTGCTTTACTGCTAACAAATTCTATGCATCAAAACCATGGACAAATGCATTGATAGATAATGTACAAAGGACACTCATTCATTAGTTTTCTTTTTGTATACATTATGTCACTATGGGAAACAGGATTTAGAGTTACATGCTTTAAAAATCACACGCATTTTTGAAAAATAAAAAGATACAAATGCTGAAATATGTTTTTTAAATGAAGAATTTTAGCAGGGGATAAGAAATAAATCAATTCAACACCTAAAGCAATGGAAAAGCACAGCATAAACTATTTCAGAAAGTCTGGTAATTAATGTAAAGAAGCAAATTGCATTATATCACTCATTACTTAATAAAAAATTGAGCATTTGTTTTCCAGGGCAGATAAATGTGGTTGGGGCTCCTACTTTATAACATTTGGTGTGGATTTTTACTAGATTATTATGCAATCCATCAAAGGACTGTGGGCGGTGCAGGGGAGCACTGATTCCAAATATTTACAAATCACATGCATTACCTTGAATTGTGTTATTACGGCCTCCACAACCATTGTGCCATCAACTCAAAGGAAGAAATATCTTCCTCAAGCTCTATTTGAAGGCCAAATATATCTTCCCACTTTTGTTTCTACCATTCTAATTTATCATCTGGTCATTTTCTGACATCTCCCTTTAATACAGCTTCATTTCACACCTCTGGGTCTTTTGATGCATGCTCTTAGGCATCTTTGCCTTACTGCTGCACACATCCACCATGTTATTTAGACTCCCATTTTCACCTGCTCTTCCAGCTTCTCTCACACCTTTTCTCAATCTGAGCCCTAGGAGTCATCCTAACTACCAAGCTTGGTTAATCTGTATTATGACAAAGAGATAAAATCAGTCTCTTCCAAAAGCCAAGACTTCTAATGATCACGTAGGTGGATAGTCACCTGTTTATATACTTGTTAGTCCCACTAGATTGTACATACGTTTCATGGCACAGTGCATGAAGTTTGTATTATCTTTGAAACTTTACGAGGAATGCCACAGGTCAGTGTGATATCTGCAGGTGAGCAGGTAGCAGATGCATGTGGTTGTGAAGTCAAACAGGCAGGACTCTGAAAGTTGTGAGACGTGACATTCCACGCTAGTGGAGGAGGTATCACAGGGTGGAGAGCAAGCCTCCTGTGCTCCAGCTTGCCTGGACGCGTCATTCTGGTGTTCAGGATCCTTTCATGTCTCTTTTTCCAAGTGTACAGACCTAGAGGCTCACATAGCCTGAAAACTCTATCATAGTTTTGCACTTTCTAGCTCTGTAGCCCAATATTGACTTTCCCCCTTTTTTTAGTCTACTCAGCCACTCTGCCCCTCTTTCATTTCCTTCATGCTGCCAGGCCTCTGGCTGACTCAAGGCTTTTGCTCATGATGTACAGAATAAGTTTCCCCATTTTGCCTCATTCTTGCTCTTTCAGGTTGCAAAAATCACCTCAGGGCAGGTGCGGCGGCTCATGTCTGTTATCCCAGCACCTTGGGAGGCTGAGGTAGGAGGATTGCTTGAGCCCAGAAATTCGAGACCAACCTGGACAACAAAGCAGAATGCTGCACCTACAAAAAATAAAAAATAAAAATATAAAAGCATCTGCTGTGTGCAGTGGCTTGCACCTGTAGACCCAGCTATGCAGGAAGCTGAGGTGGGAAGATTGCATGAGCCTAGGACGTTGAGGTTGCAGTGAACTGTGATTGCACCACTGCACTCCAGCCTGGATGACAGAGCGAGACCCTGTCTAAGAAAAAAAAAAAAATCACCTCACAAATTGCTTCTTCAGGGAAATTGTGCTCACGCTAGAAGCCTCTCTCCATTTTGTTGTCTAGTAGCAATTTATAATTTTCTTAATAACATTAATCATAATTTATAATCATGTATTATTTGGGTAAACATTTGAGTACATATTTTGTGCTCAGGAAGCTGAGGCAATATTCTCATCTTAGCCTCTGGAGTAGCTGGGAACACAAGTACATGTCACTGCACCGAGTGAATTTTTTATATTTTTATATTATTATCTTTTTTTAGAGACAGAATCCCATTGTGTTGTCCAGGCTGATCTGGAACTTCTGGGCTCAAGCAATTATCTCACCTCAGCCTTCCAAAGACTGTATCTTTTGGAAACCAGGGTGGATGTATTTTTTAAACTCATCATTTTATCCTCAGCACCTAATAACTAAAAGTCATCTTAAAAATACTTTTAAAAAAATTAATATGTGTACTTAGTTATAGAAGGAAAATATTAAAGTTATTAAGGGTACAAGTGAACTGACATACATGAAACACCTTAGAAAGATTCTACCTCTCTATCATAAGAAATTAAATCAGGCCGGGAGCTGTGACTCACACCTATTATCCCAGCACTTTGGAAGGCCGAGGCGGGTGGATCACCTGAGGTCAGGAGTTCAAGATCAACCTGACCAACATGGTGAAACCCTGTCTCTACTAAAAATACAAAAATTAGCTGGGTGTGGTGGCGGGCACCTATAATCCCAGTTACTTGGGAGGTTGAGGCAGGAGAATCACTTGAACCCAGTAGGCAGAGGTGGCAGTGAGCCAAGTTAGCGCCACTGTGCTCCAGCCTGAGCGACAGAGCAAGACCCTGTCTCAAAAAAAAAAAAAAAGAAAGAAAGAAATTCAATCAAGTTCTGAATATTCTACTTAATGTAAATCAAGGAACAATCTTAATTCATCATCTATAAAAGCTGTTGATAATAGAATGTACCTTATAATTTTGCCATGACTATTAAATAGCACCACACCTGTCACAAAATAGGCACTTAATAAATATTTAGTGAATATTTATTCATGCCAAAGAATGCATGAAAACCTGTTAAAATGTATCTATAATGTAACTAAAATGGTGAAGGGCAGGAATGTACTTATGGCATTAATAAAAGGTAATATAAGAAGAGAGCAAGGAAATAAAATGGAGTGGAAAGAAAGACCACTTGGACAAAGGAAAGGAACGGATTTTTCTTTCTTATTCCTTTATTTGAGGATATGAGGCTTCAATAGCAGATTTCAGAATCTGTAGATCTCAGCAAGTAGTTTGAGATGTATGTTATTTGAATGTTTCCCTTGATACTGCCATGGGAACCCCCCCAAAACAAATGAAAGTCTCCAGACTTCCACTTAAAAATCTTCCTTATATTAACAACTGGTTGGCAGAATCTGTATTATTGACCAGGATCCGTAGTCTGTTTCATGATGGGTCACATGGGGAAATACCTGTTTGGGAAGTGTTTTTCTCAGAAGAAGGGACAGCACTATATCACTTAAAAGAAGGGGGACCTGCAAAGAGGAATTTTTACACCATAAGGTCATTTGGTTTCTATGTAAGGATTGATTTTATGTTCACCAGACCTCCCAATAAAAAGCAAAGCTCATTAAGATATCTGAATTCCATGCCCTTTCTACACATACTAACTATTTAACTCCAGGCAGATTACATAATTGTTCTCCAACTCTATTGTACTAGTTATAATTCTCCAGAGAAATGGAAAGAGGAAATTTATTATGGGAATTAACTTACATGATCATGGAAGCCAAGAATTCCCAAGATCTGCTGTACATTAGCTAGAGACCTAGGGATCATTTACCATCACATCTATTCCTTAGGTAGAAAAATAGGGTAATAATTTCCATTTCTCAGTATTGTTTTAAATACTATCTAAAAAATTCTGGACAAATAACTAAGGACAGTATCCATAATCAGATAATAGATGCTCCATAAAAGCCAGCAAAGAAGAAGAGGAGAAAAGAAAGGAGAAGAAAAATAAAGATGTGGGAGATGGGGAGTATTTTCTTCTATCCTTTCCTTCAGCAAACTCTATATAAAATTATTTTTCAGAAATTAAATAACAATGAAGAGCATATAACCCAGCCAGCTGTCAATGAGATATTTTAACCATATATATATTTATATATTCAAGCTACATGGCAAGTCACAGATGTCTATTGATTTCTCTGCTCTGAAATAGACAGTTTTGTTTAGTTCTGAAAAGTGAACAATTTTCTTGACACCAACCACTTGTTTAATAGTTTTGGAATAATCCATATTTCATTAAGATGATGACTTATCACGCCCAACCTTCTGCTGTCTTGCAAACTATTGATTTAAGGCAGTTTAGCACTTGTAGAGCATCTAATAAATTGGTCCCAATCAGCAGCGCTGTGTTATATACTCATTCCTCACGCCATAAACACTGGCATTGCATATTTTAGAACATGTCCATAGATTTGTTTTCTCGACAACATCCTTCCCTTCCAAACCCTTCCACTGAAAGAGTCACTGCGTAGTTTTTGTTTTTTTTTTATAATCCACATAAAACTTTCAGATAAGTAGAGGGCACCACAATCAATATTCATAGTGTGATTTATTGGAAGAGGTAGTATTTCACTAAATCCTCCCTGTAAATCCAGTGTGCAAAGTAGTTAGTACAGTAATCCATCTCCCGGATATTTTAAACAGGGCATTAATGGGCTTGGAAGGTAGAGGGGCTGTGAATCATTTGCCTGTGATGGAGGTAGTTAGAGACTTTATTAGCTCAAATGCTTCAAACTCAGCTCTGCCTTCTGCCCCTTCCTCCCACCCTCGAGGCCCAAGCCCACTAATCTTCACTCAGCTGCTCCTTTTCTCTGAATGCTTGCCCCCGACTTCCTTGGGCATTCTAGTTCTCTTTTGTAGGGATGCAATATCCTTCTGAAAGCCATCAAGGATACTAATTTGACTTTCAAAGTTCTATTCCATTTTTAAGGTTTTTTTTTTTTTTCTCTCCAGGGTCGGTTTTATACCCTAAATTCTTGTTTTTTTCAATTATTTATTGATATGGTTTGGCTCTGTGTCCCCACCCAAATCTCATGGCGAATTCCAATCCTCATTGTTGGTGGGGGGGCACCTGGTGAGAGGTCACTGGATCATGAAGGTGGATTTCCCCCTTGCTGTTCTCATGATAGTGAGTGAGTTCTCATGAGATCTGGTTGTTTAAAAGTATGTAGCATTTCCTCCTTTACCCTCTTTCTCCTGCTGCCATGTGAAGACATGCTTGCTTCCCCTTCACCCTTCTGCCACGATCATGTTTCCTGAGGACTCACAGCCATGCTTCTTGTACAGCCTGCAGAACTATAAGTCAATTAAACCTCATTTCTTCATAAATTAGTCAGTGTCAGGTAGCCCTTTATAGCAATGTAAGAACAGACTAATACATCTATGTAAGAATTTGTTTGGCATGCAAGTAACTTACTTGCCTATTCATCTTTCTAGAATAGTTTCACTTGCAAAGTTGTAGATTGTTTGCAGGAATGCAACCAAATGCACATTAACTGCTTTAAAAAATCTTAGGTAATGTCGTGAATGTAAAATTCAAACAAGATCTTAAGATGATTTGGTAAATCCTATGTAGAAAAATGAGTATTACAGATGAATATATACTTGGCCATTTGGAAACAGAAAAGGGCACTGTGGTTTCCAATAACTGTAATTAGTTCAATATTGTTACAATATAAGATGTACAACTATCCATGATAAGAGATAAGCATAGAAAGAAATTCGAGGCAAATTTGCAGACTCATATTCAATAACCATTTGTTGAGTAAATGAATGTATGAATTAATTTGTCAACCAAACAATATATCAATGGATAAGCTATTTCTACCCTTCCATTCACATGGTTGTGTACTTCTTCATAGACAAAGTGCTTCTTGGGTTTTTTTTTACTAATTAATATCTCTTTTTTATTCGTATCATGGCATTTTACAAAGAAGCCAGAACAATTGTCTTACCCCTTTGGGAGGTTTGCTGACCTTTGATATAGAATCAAAGTCTCTCACCGTTTCCTGATAGCTTTTATGTCCTTGAAGGTGACAATAATTAGATCAGAAATATTGTCACACTTACTTCCAACTCTTCCCACCTTATACTTGATAAAAATACATTGAGCCAATGTATCAGCTGGTCTTTTCAATTTATTAATCCAAGAATCCATCTGTTCAAATTGAGGCTCTAGCAATACGACTGTTAAGGCCAGATGGGCTAGTTCTCCTTACGCTGCAAAGCAACAGCATCCTCAAAGCCTAGCACAAGGACTTTATGCTTGTTGTATTAACAGATGGGGTGAGTGGCATTTCCTATCTGGGAGCTCTGCAATTTGCTATTTCTGCCCTGAAGCCATTTAGCAGGAAAATATAGTAAGAAAATAAGATACTTAGCATTTTTACTTTCTTTTATATTAATGCTTTATGGAACAGAAAGGTGTAGACAAAGAAGTCCTAAGATTGAGAACCTTTATTTAGAGAAACTTTTCAGAATGACATACAACTTAGGCCATTCTTGGGAATACTGGAATATATCTATTTGACTTATTGTTCCAGTTGCAATATCAGTGGGACATGTAGGAAATAATGACAAATTGTGTCAAATCCAGTGCAAAGTCCTTGTGATGGTAGTATGAAATTCAGTTTCCGGGAGGTGCCCAAAAACTGTCTGCCTGGATGTCCATCTGACGGCCTTTTCAGCTACGAGTTGAATTGATTTTGGGGGGTTTGAGGAGGTAAGAGGAGAAAATGTAACTGAAGGGGAGACACCAAAGTGTTTCAATCTTAAATTCAGAAATTCAGTTCCTATTTTGCTAATATCTCTAGATTCTTGCCCATAATTTAAGTGATTTCTCTGACTACTATCAGAGACCTAGAAACATTTTATATTTTGTATTTGCATTCTATTTTTGGTATTTTACTTGGGCTTTGACTTTTCCGTCTTCAGACCCTTTCATATTTTGTTGTCACACAACCTAATGTCAGGTCTGGTGTTAGTTTCTGGAACTCACAAACATGGTAATCACCCAAAAAGTAGTAAAGAAAACAATAATTATGAAATTATTACACACAATCCTATGTATTCTATTACAAGCAAATTACACATAATGTTTTACAGATTTTAGTGTATGTCTCGCACATTTGTTACATTTCTAAGTATGTTATTTTTTGTATGCCATGTCATTTTCAGGTAATTCTTTGTTAGCGTATAGAAATCCAACTGATGTTTCATGTTGATATATATTCTACAACTTTGCTAAGCTTATTTATTGGCTCTAATAGGTTTCTTTTTGTCTTGTTTGGTTTTCTTTGGTGGGAGACATGTAGATCCTTCTCATATATAAGACAATGTCGTCTGCAAATAATGATAATTTTATTATTGCTTCCTATGCAAATGAACATTTTTTATTCCTTTTTCCTGCTTTTTCATTTTTTTTTCTTTGTTATACCCTCCAATGCAATGTGAAGAGAAACAGTGTGAATAAACACACTTCCCTTACACCTGACCTTAGAAAAAAGACTTTTGCCTTTCACATTTAAGTATGACGTTTGTTACAGAGTTTTCGCAATGTTCTTTTGTTCTTTTTCAGATTGCAAAATCTTTTTCATTTTTCTTTTCTTTTTCTTTTATTTTTTTGAGACAAGAGTCTCACCATGTCGCCCAGGTTGGAGTGTAGTAGTGCAATCTCAGCTCACCACAGCCTCCACCGCCTGGGTTCAAGTGACTCTTGTGCCTCAGACTCCCAAGTAGGCATGCACTACCATCCCCAGCTCGTGTTTGTATTTTTAATAGAGACGGGGCTTCATCATGTTGGCCCGGCTGGTCTCAAACTCCTGACCTCAAGTGATCCACCCACCTCGGCATCCCAAAGTGCTGGGATTACATGTGTGAGCCACTGCACCCGGCCAAGAAGTCTTTTTCTGTTCCTAGTGTATTAGGTATTTTTACTATGAAAACATGTTGTATTTTGCCACATGACCATTTAGTGTGTGTTCAAATGATCACATGGATTTTATTATTTTTTACCTATTGTTGTTTACATATAATATACATATTGTGACTTATTAGGTTGGTGCAAAAGCAATTGCAGTTTTTGCCCCAATTGCTTTTGAAAGTAATGGCAAAAACGGTGATAACTTTTGTACCAATCTAATAGTTGGTATATGGTGTTGTTCACATCTTCTATGTCCTCATTGACTTTCTGTCTAGTGGTTCTACAGAAAGTGAAGTATTGTAGGCTCCAACCATAATTGTTTATTTGCCTACCTTTTATTCTGTCAGTTTGGTTTTATGCATTTTGGGGATCTGTTCTTAGGTGCTTATGCGTTTATAATTATTATAGCTTCTCGATTGATTGAAACTTTATCACTACATAATGTCATAATGTCTTTGTCACTCAACAATTTTTATTTTAATGTCTATTTTGTCTGATAACACAGTTACTTCAGCTCTCTTTTGAGTACTGTTTGCAATTAATTTTTTTATATATTTGCTTTAACCCTATTTGTATAATTGAATTTAAAGTGAGTCTCTTATAGACTGTGTATAGTTGAATTATGCTTTATTTTAAATCTATTCTGCTAAATTTAAGGAGTTTAGTTTATTTATAATTAATATAATTACCCATAAGGCAGAAGTTAGTCTTGCAATATTACTAAATATTTTTTATATGTGTTATGTCTTACTTGTTCTTGAATTCCTCCCTTGCTGACTTTTTAAATTAAATACATATTTTCTCATGGATCACGTTATACCTTTTTCTATATTTCTTTAGATAATTTCTTGGTTGTTACTATGGAGACAAAAATTAAAATTTTAAATATAATAATCTGATACAGATTAATACAAACTTAAATTTATTAGCATACAAAAATGTTGTTCTTATATATTTTTTCCTAAATTCTATGCAGTCATTTTCACAGATTGCATTTTTATACATAGTTTGCCCATCGACTAAAATTAAGTATTATTGCTTTATGCAGTTGTCTTTTAAATTTGATTTTTAAAATACAAAGAAAAATGCATGTATAATGTCTTTCATTTACCTATGTAGTTATCTTTCCAGTGTTCTTTTTTAAATTTGATTTGAGTTATTGTCTAGTGGTCTTTCTTTCCATCCCACAAGACTCTGTTTAGCATTTGTTGGAGAACAGGCCTTAGAGTAACAAGCTCTTACATTTTATCAGTTGATATCTTTATTTCTTCTTCGTTTTTGAAGGATACTTTGTCCAATATAGAATTCTTTGCTTCCCATATATTTTTCTTTCAGAAATTAGAGTACGTCACCTCACTGCTTTTTGGCTTCCATAGTTTCTGATGAAATTATGTTGTTCATCTTATTGAGAGTCTTTTGTACTAACAATTGCTTCTCTCTTGCTGCTTTCTTGATTTTTTGTCCTTGTTTTCAACAATTTAATAACGATGTGATTCCATGTGGCTCTCTTTAATTTTTTTCCTCCTTGGACTTTGTTCAGCTTCTTATATGTGTAGATTGATGTTTTGCATCTAATTTGATAAATTTGGGTCATTATTCTTTCAAATATCCTGTTTTCTCTTACTTTCTCTCATCCTTCTGGAACTTCATATATGCGAATGTAATTGTGCTTCATGGTGTTCCAAAAGCCTTTTAAGCACTCTTTATTTTTCTTTATTCTTGATTTTTTCTGTTCCGCAGAATGGATTACCTCAAATGACCTACTCAAGTTCACTGATTCCTTTTGTCTGTTTACTCAAATCTGCTGTTGAGCTCCTCTTGTGAATTTTCGTATCAGTTTCACTTTTCAGCTTCAGAATTTTTATTTGGGTAATTTTACAAATTTCTATCCCTTTATTGATATTCTCTATTTGTTGCAATATTACTCTCATACTTTCTCTTAATTCTTGAGGTGTGGTTTCTGGTTCATTTAGCATATTTAAAATAAGTGGTTTAAAATCTTTCTCTAGAAGTTCTAACATTTGGGCTTGTTCAAGCATAAGGCTTTATAATTTATTTTTTCCTATCTATGGACCATCCTTTCTGTCTTTTTTAATCCCTTGCAATTTGGGGTTGAAAATTGGAATTTGAATATTATAATTTGATAACACTGAAAGTCATGTTACTTCTCTTTCTCAGGATCTGTTATTGTTGTTGCTTATTACTGTTGTTCATTTTGTTTAGTTACTTTTTTGAAATAATTCTGTTAAGTCTATATTCTTTGTTGTGTGTGGCTCCTGAATTTTTTGTTCCACTATTTTGGTGGTCAGGTTCATATTGGAGAGAGGTTTTCTTAAATGCCTGGTACCATAAATCTTCCAGTCTTTCCATGAGGCTATGTTTGTTTGTCGTGGCATGCCTTCATCGTTCACTGGGCAGTTTACAGCTTTGCCTTATCTTTCACTTCCTGCTGCCAAAGACTGTCAATATCAGTAGGAAGTGAGAGTAGAGGGTCTTTTTAGATCTTTCCTGAGCATGTGTGTAGCATACTACATTCCTGGAATATGTTAGAGGTTTTCAAACCTCTTAGAGATATCTTATTCCCTAGACGTTTCTTCTGAGCTTTTTGGTTAGTCTATTGTTATCTATAATCCTCAGGCAGCAGCAATTGAGACAACAGCCTGTAAATGTTTTCCACAAATATTCCCCATCCAACCTAGGAAGCAACTTTGGCATTAAGCCAATTTCAAGTTAGGCAACATTATGATAATCCATTTGAGCCAGTATATCCGGGAGCCACAAGCCAGGTAAAAACAAATAATTAATTATAACTATTTATGAATAAGGTCCGTTAATCTGTGTATCCTACAGGGAATACTGGATTGTGGAACATAGGGCTAGGGTAAGTTAAAATCGCACAAAATTTACTGTTATCACCAAAAATTAGCCTTTTGTAATGAATAAGTGTTTCTTACTGGATTGTAGAGGATAGGGCTAGGGTAAGTTAAAATGGCATGAAGTTGACCGTTATTACCAAAAATTAACCTTTTGTAATGAACAAGTTTTCTTACTGGATTGTAGAGGATAGGGCTGGGGTAAGTTGGAATGCCACAAAGTTGACCGTTATTACCAAAAACTAGCCTTTTGTAATGATCAAGTGTTTCTTTGGGTGGCTGCAAGCCTTTGGTTCATTTCCAGAATTCAGAAAAGTTGATTCTGACAGCTTTCCAGTGTTTAATTGTTTTTGTGGAGGAGAAGAATTTGAAGTTCCTTATCCATCATTTTCACTAACATCCAGTTTTCATTTCTCGGCAGGGAAAATAGTTATAAATCAGGAGAAAAATATATAAGAATATATATTTACTAAAACACTTGTATATATGTTCAGAGGTATGCTACAGACTGAAAGCACAATTTTTTCCTTCCTGTTTCTCTCAGGCAGCAATGTCTAAGACCACAGCTGACCCTAAAGGACCTCCACAAGTGATCTATTTTTTTTAAACAATTCTCATTCTTGTTTTAATTAAGGAATTTTATTATATTGTTTTAAGGGTCTAGCATAATTTCCTCCTTACAAAATTAATACAAACTCATTATAGATATTCTGCAAGATAGATAAATTTGAAAAGAAATAAAAATAATTATACTGAATAATTAACTATTATTTCTAGTTAAGGACCCTTCTTTGTATACTTCTCTTTACATAATTATGACATTCTTTAGATGGAAGTGTTCATATTGCTTATTTTCACTCAAGGAAGTGTTGGCCGGAGCATTTTTCTATGTTAATAATATCATTTAAATTCCAACTGGCATCTGTATATGATGTAGTATTACATAGCCATTGAAGTGCACTCACCATAAAACAAATTATCTCATATATGATGGTTTTATAACATTTAATCTGTAGGTATAATATAAGCATTTAGTCATTCAGATTTAATTGAATATTTAGAACATCTCCATCATTTTAATTATTAAAATTATCATTGTTATGGGATAGTGTCCTCACAAAATTCACATGTTGAAACGTTTCCCTAACCTCCAGCACCTCAGAAAATGACTATATTTGGGAAAAGGACCTTTAGAGAAATGATTAAATGAAAATGAGATCGATAGTGTGGACACTAATCTAATATGGCTGGTATACCTCTCAGAAGAGAAAATCTGGAACTATGTAAAGATATCAGTGACGTGTAGACATAGAAGAACATCCATAATAGAACACAGCGGGGAGCCATCTATCAGCCCAGGAGAGAGGCCAAGGATAAACCAAACCTGCAAGTACCTGGTCTTGGACATCTAGCCTCCAGAAGTCTGAGAAAACACATTTCTGTTGTTTGAGCTGCTTCTTCTGTGGTAGTTTGTTATAGAAGCCCTAGAAAATGAATACAAGCATTGTGATGTACATTTTGATAATTAGTAGTTCACTCGTGATGTACAGGGATGACACTTTTTGGAACAAAACTACTACAAATGGCACTTGCTAAAAAATTCAAAATGTGTTTTCATTAAATATATTTCCCATGATGCAACGCTTGATAACAATTACTTCCCGCAGTCCTTCCTGAAGCCCTGTGAGTAAAGCAGAACATCTAATGATTAATTGTGAAAATTATCTATACTGCTGATCTTTTCCAATATCTGTGTTTACTACCTTTTAAATGCCCAGTGGGTAATATTCTACTTACAAAGATATGAGAAGTGTTTTTGCTAATTGTATTTGGGTAGGGCAAAATGGAACATTATCTTTTTTGGCAAAGTCATTCCAATATATAGACCAAAAAATCCCTCTGTTACAAGACAAAAGAAAATTTTCTTTTTTTACTTATTTATTTTTGTTCCCCTAGGGTATTAAACATGTTCAGATGTATTTGACCAGTAAAAAGTCAATAGACTTGACCCAACAGCAGATGGGCATCTAGGTTAGAAAGACATCTTACTGAAAAGAGAGTTCAGGTAATCGATTATTTGTGATGGAATTGTGGTGAGGAAGGAAAATATGATAGTCCAAAGGTGATTCTTTTTGAAAGTTGTTATCCATATCATGTGTGCAGTTATGTCCATACACTTATACATGGTGCATATTTTGATATAAATTACCCCAACATATCTTTGCACCCTGCATGTCACGAAGTTTCAATTTATATTATTAGAAACATTGGGTGCCAGGCACAGCACCGAAGTATTACACATATGTTCTATTCCATTCTCAAAATTTCTCTGTGATACTCTCATATAAGAAATTAAACCAGAGTTCTCACAGTCTACATAACTCCAAAAATGAGACCATTTCCCAAAATTCTATACTCTTTCTTAATGAAAATGTGATGGTGAATATAAGCCAAGTTGCATATTGCCAACACTATTTGTAATGATAAAACAGTAATAAGAAAAAGAAAAAATATGTCTATGAAATAAATTTATAATGCCCATTTATTTGCACATCATGCAGCTCTAGAGAAACAGATCTATGTGTGTTTTTATGGAGAGGTATATTGGTTTACTTTAAGTTAAACAAGCGATAAATTAATACATAAAATTGTACTAGTATAAAATTACATACATACACAAAATACATGTACTTACTCATTTTTCCATGATATATATATATATATGTATGCATACATGTTTCTCAAACTCTAGTGTGCTTAAGAATTACCTGTAACATGGAGAATAAAACTTTAAAGTAGAATCTAAAAATTTGCACTTCTAAGAATTTCCCAGGTGATGTTAATATTGCTGGTGTTCAGATGTTGGAGTAGAATTGTTATATAAAATGTAGTATGTATGCATGCATCAGATTCAAGCACATATATCTATACACATATACATATACGTGCATGTATGTATAATTATATGAAAGTTTGAACACTAATTAAAAAGTGTAGAAACATACATATGAAACTCAAAGTCGTGCTTAATACAGGAGAGTAGAAACGTGTCTATAAAGGGGACAAGAAAGTCCCTTTTCAACTTAATATACACTGTATTTATGTATTTTATGTATTTATTAATAACTAATTAAATTAAAGCAACATATTTCTGTTGTACTCTTTAATAACATATCAAAGATATGCAAATTAAAACAATGAGATATCACCTCACACCTGTTAGAACAGATATTATCAAAAGGGTGAAAGGTAGCAAATGCCATGGAGATAAGACGTGGATGAAAGGAAACACTTGTACATCATTAGTAGGAGTAAACATTGCTACAGTCATTATGGAAAACAGTATTGTTAAGTATAGTTTCTCAAAACCTTAAAAATAGAACTACTTTATAATCCAGTAATCACACTTCTAGGTATATATCCAAAGCAAATGAAATTGGCATAGCAGAGATACCTGCACTCTCATGTTCATGGCAGCACTATTCACGATAGTCAAGATATGAAAATAATCTAAATATACATTGGAAGATGAATGGATAAACACAATGTGGCATAGCTAGCTAGCTAGATAGATAGGTAGATGGATAGATAGATATTATCTATCTATCTATATATAGATGTATGTATATATGCAGTGGATTACCATTCAGTCTTAGAAAAAAAAAATCCTGCCATTTGAAACAACATAGATGAATCTGGAGGACATTATGCTATGTAAAATAAGACAGGCACAGAAAGACAAATACTTTGCAATCCCACTTACATGTAGAATATAAAAATGACAGACTCATAGAAACAGACAGTAGAATGATGGTTTCCATGGGCTGGGTGGAGGAGGATATGGGGAGATGTTAACTGAGGGGTCCAAAGTTTAAGTCATGCAAGATAAATAAATTCTGGAAATTTAATGTGTAACATGGTGACTATACTTAGCAATACTGTAGTGTGTAATTAAAATTTTCTTACAAGTTAGACTTTAAGTGCTCTTACCAAAAAGAGAAAAAGCTTAGTATGTGAGGTGATAGATATGTTAATTAGCTCTATTGTGAATATTATATATATATACACAATATATCAAGTTGTACATCTTACATATAAATTTTTATTGTCAATTTTACCACAATAAAGTGGGGGAGTAATCCTCTAACTTATTTTCACAAACCCCTAATTATCTTATTTTCTGGGAGTAATTTTTATTTAACCCCAGCCTTCTACCAGAATCTGGGGACATCTCTCTTTTGAAGAGTACATTGCCTCCCTTTGTCAGCTTGATAGCCACAATAACTCAAAACTGATTTTTGTTAACAATAGCCATATGACATAGCAACCCAGAGATCCACAAATCTCTCAGTGTAACAGTGTTCTAAAACATGTATTTCCATTTTTTGTACACCAATAATCTTTTCATATCCATCTGTGACTGAGTGACATGATGTGCTGTAGATGTTGTCAACTTACCCTTCTCTGCTAGCTGGTATTCACATATATAAGCAGTATTCAGTATGTGTTAATTAAACGGTAGATGGATGAATGAATGAATGGTTATGGTCTCTATTTGTTCAGAAACTGATAAAAACTCACAATTTACTCACCATGAACTGAAGTGTAATGGAAGCATCAGCATTGTAAAAAACATTATCAGTAACTAAAGTTTATGCTTTTCCAGATTTTCTCAGTATTCACTTATATGTTTCTTTTTTATTATCCCTTCCAGGTACCACATTACATGTAGGTGTCATGCTGCCTTAGACTCCTTTTGATAGTGGCCACTTGTAAGACTTTCCTTGTTTTTGATGAACTTGATAGTTTTGAGGAGTATTAATAAGGCATTTTGTAGGATGTCTCTCCTTTGGGATTTGTCAAGATCTCACCTCTTGACATTCACTTACCTAATTGTTCAATTGATGTAAACTTGTATAGCGGTTTCAAAATTGTAAATCCTTGCCCTCCCCACACAGGGAATCAACTTTATTAACTAGAGTACAATACTTATATACAGTTCCTTTTACCTTTAATCTTGCAGACTCCACTCTTTTACAAAATTAGACCTTTTTTCCTCTCCATTTTAGTAATTCCATATGTTTATAATAACAGATTATTTTATTAAAGTATGGGCTCATCCCTCCATCCTCAGACTTCCTAAATGACTTACAAAATTTCATACATCAAAGTATGCCTAAATGTTATAGTAAGTTCTGCACACTTCTATGGATTTTGACAAATGCATGGTGTCATATATCTTCCACTACATTATCATACAGAATAGCTTCAATGCCCTTAAAAGTTTCCTGTGCTCTAGCTATTCTACTCTCTCCACAAACACTTGGCAACCTCTTTACTATCGATGGTTTTCCACTTTATGTCCTATAAATGAAATCATGCATTATGTAGTCTCTTCAGATCGGGTTCTTTCACTTAAACTATGCATTTAAGATTAGATTAGTCCATGTTTTTGCATGACTTGATAGTTCACTACTTTTTATTGCTGAAAAGTAATCAATTGCATATAAATGTAAGACATTTTGTTTACATATGTATCTACTGAAAGTCATATTGGCGACATTCACTTTTGAAACACTACTTTAAAAAGTTATGAATCTTTATGTACAGGTATTTATATGAATATAGGGCTCCTAGGTGATAAAGAAAGCCTAGAAAGGGGTAAGTGAGGAGGAGTTTTCTTCCCCTAGTTTGGATAATATTTTGGCAAATTCCTTTCCCCTGAAGAGTAGGCTTTGTTATAGACATGACTCTGAATATATTTAACAATGACTGTTTCCTCCAGTCCACAAAGAGATCTTTGTTATATCCTCCCATGGAAGCATGGATGTATAGAGGATTCTCCCTCCCCTAATACTGTGTCTTCAAGGAACTTCCCCCTCTGGTAAGCAGATCTTGGCTGAAACTCCCTGGATTCTCCTGTGGCTCCACCATTTGGGGGTCATGATTTGCCTGGTGACCTCACTTTTCTGATGAACCAAGAAAATTAATTTGTTTACAGATTTTTCAGCTTTTTATTATGAGAAAAAAGGAGGAATGACTTCCAAGCTCCTTTCATATCAGAGCAGACTCATATTTGTCACATATTTTTCAATAATAACGTTCAGATAGTAAGACTCTGAGACACTCAGTTTTCAGTTTTTTCTCTTTTTTTCCTAAGAATTTGCCTATAGATTACCTAAGTCAGGAATCTGACTTTTAATCATTGTACCATATTAATATTACCCAAATTGTTTTCATTTGCAATTTATTTTTAATAGCACATCTAGTTACCATCTAATATTATTATAATTAAACCGCAATTTACTATAATATAATAATTTATATAATTCACCAAAATACTAACAATGTATATCACTGGATAATAAGAATATATATGTGTATGTGAAAATATAAATATATATTTTAGTTATATATATATAGGCATTTTTGGATTTACAGGAAAATATGTATTTACTACAACACTTATATATTCACTATTAAGATGGTTCAGATACTTCTGTTGCCTCTCAAGCCTAGTGATCTGTCTTATCAAATGATTCTAAGACTCTAGTAGAACTACTGGGATGGCATGGTAAGCAGATTTTTGGGGACTTACCCTTAAGTTTCTGATTCAGTTCTGGAGAATTTCTATTTCTAGCAAGTTTTCAGTTGATGTTGATGTTGACTTTCAGGAAACCACAATTGGGGAATCATTTTAATATGTTAAAGTACAAGCACCAGTACTTATTACTTATTGAAAGCTCCCTACCTCGTTGCAATAGATAGCTTGGCCTAAGAGTCACAGGAAAAAAAATTCTCAACCCCAAGTCCCCACAGTGATAACCAATATGAGCTAATTAGCTTTTTTATGTTGGATGTAGCCGTCCCTTCATATAACTTGCAATGTGTTCTGGGAAAAAGAACACTATAAACATTAAGATCAATGCTATTGACTAAGAATCTCATTATCAAAGCATTTAGCTCGTTATCATTATAGGGGACAAAAGGGTAATCCTTATAACTGAAGTGCTACGAGAGCATTGTTACCTATCGAGTACGCACAGGGCCATCATCTGTTCCAGGAGTGAGCGACCACTACTGAATCCAGTCAGAACACAGCAAAGTAAACTGTAAATTTGTTTATGAGTCAATGTATTCATTCAATATGTTTCTCCAACATGGCTGCCAGACCATAAATTAAAAATTAACCTCTATGACTCATTTTGGTGGCAGTGTACCAAATTTCTTCAAAACCAGCCAAGATTATTAAATGTTATTGTGAAACAACAAGCTTTCAAAACATGAACTGTCAGAATGTAGGTCTTTTGTTCATTCATTATTCATGTAGCAATTGTTTACTAATTTATTGACATGTGCTAAGGAATAAAAATACTAATCCTGCCCTGGATTTCCCCGTAGTGTGAAATAATCCTGGTGTTCTGAGATTGATGCTGATATGAACAAATACGAACAACGGGAATCCATTTTATGTTTGGGAACTTTTATCTTCCTTTAAAAATCTATTTAAATTCCATTTTGATTTGTTACATTGACACAGTTGGAAAATAATTTTAATTTTACATTTCTATGATAAATACATTTTTGAAAATGCTTCTGAGATGATACAGGGTCATGGCAAGAGAAGTGTAGCTACCAATTCTAAAAGGTCAAGGTTTAAATACCCTGGCATACACAGATGATGCTATAACCCACTTTTGAAAGGAAATGATATCATAATGTTTCTTGGTGAGGCTTGTATCATTTATTTGCTGGTTAGTTACTGTTATATAATTATTCATGAGCTATTGCATTATTGAATATACTGTTATTAATATTTTGTCTCTGAAATTTTATAAAGTACTATATTATATAATATTCAACAGTCTTATAAATTGCTGTGTCTACATATATAATATATATATAAATAAGTGGACAAAGTCAAAATTAATCAAGTGATAGAAAATTAGTTTGCATCTGTTGTGGGTTGAGTGGTGTCTCGTCCTAACCACCCACTTCAGGATTTGATTTTACTTGGAAATAAGGTAATTGCAGATGCAAATTATTTAAAGTGAGGTGGTACTGGAGGAGAGTGGACCTTACTTGTAGTATGACTGGTGTCTTTCTCAAAGGGGGATATTTGGACACAAGAAACATGAAATCCATGTGAAGATAAAGGCAGAGGTTGTGGTGAAGATTTTACAAGCTAAGGAATGTGAATGCTTTCCAGCAAATCACTAGCAGCTAGCAGAGAAGCCTGGGAGAGATGCTTCCTTGCAGCCTTCAGGAGGAACCAACGCTGCCAACACCTTGATCTCAACCTCTAGAGCTATCAGACAATAAATTTCTATTATTTATTTATCTACTTCCAACACCTTGATCTCAACCTCTAGAGCCGTCAGACAATAATTTTTTTTATTTATTTATCTACTTATTTATTTATTTATTTATTTTGAGACAGGATCTTGCTCTGTTGCCCAAGCTGCGGTGCAGTGCAACTGGCAGGATCACCAGTTGCTGCAACCTCCGCCTCCCATAGTCAAGTGATTCTTGTGCCTCAGCCTTCCAAGCAGCTAGGACTACAGGCACATGCCACCACACCCAGCTAATTTTTGTATTTTTCAGTAAAGATGGGGTTTCACTATGTTGGCCAGGCTGGTCTCAAACTCCTGGCCTCAAGTGATCCGCCCACCTCAGCCCCCTAAGGTGATGGGATTACAGGCGTGAGCCACCGTGCCCAGCCAATTTACGTTCTTTAAGACACTTGATATCCTGTATTTTGTTGAGATAAACCGAGCAAACAACAGCAAATCACCAGCAGCTAGGGGAGAGGCCTGGGAAAGATTGTTATTAAATTGTATTGTTTTATTATTTTATGTTATATATAAATTAAAAATATAAGTATATACATTTGGTCCTTTTGAATGCCAGATTTGGTCTAAATATTCTGGTAACCTTGTAAAATGAGGTGAAAAACTTTCCTTTTCTCTATTCTGGACTAATATTTTATTTTTAACCCGAATATTTTATTTTTCTTGAAGATTTGGAAAAATTTTCTTGTAAAAATTTCTAAGACTCTTTCCAATTTTTGTTTTTTTAATCAATCTCTAGATTTTCAGCCTATTGCCAAATCAATATTGACAATTTTTGCTTTGAAACACATCTTTTACATTTTTTCTAGATTAAATTATGTATAGTGTTCTTATATACTTATTTAAGCTTCTCAATATTTCTAGTGATTTATGTTCCTCACCGTCAATGTTTTATTAGAATGTCTCTTTCTAGAACATGATTTAAAAGTTTTGTTTACTCCCGCTCATTTTCTCTCACACTTTGTTTTTCCCTCCTCCATCCTACCTATATAATACTTCTGCTAAATACTATAATGTAGCACCTAATCATTTCAATAAGCGAAAATAGGAAACTAAATGATTATATTTTGAAACCATAGACAAAAATCTCCTATTTTTAACATATGAGATGATTATGTTTGTGAAAACTAGAAATAAATTCAAAAATATAATACTAGAAATACAAACATCCCTTAAATTTGTCAAGGTCAAAATATAAATTTTAACAATAAAAATCAATTGCATAATGATTGTAACAAACAATTGGAAAACTAAACTTAAAATATCACTCACAATAGCATTACAAAACAATGAATACCGAGGAATAAACTTAACAAACATTTGCAACATATATACCATGAAAACTACAAGTAATTCTGAGAGAAATTAAGAAAGACCTAAATAATAGACATGTCATTGTGAAAGACTCAATATTTTTAAGATGTTGATTCTCTCAAAATGGATGTATAGACTTAATGCAATCCTAATCAAATGCCATCTGTCTTTTTTTAAGTTTTGAGCTGATTAGAATATACATGTGTAAATACAAAATACCTAGAGAGCCAAAAACATATTCAGAAAGAAGCAATTTAGATGATTTGTACTACCAGATTTAAAGATTTCTTCAGACGTTAAATTTCATAGAGCCCATGGCATAACTGTATAGCAGCACCAAAGAAGTCTGCTGACTCTGTTATTGTTTGTGGTTCTGCTATTTTTTTTAGCTAATCATTCCTTCAGTGGCAATTACATTTAACAAGCTCTTCCTCAGAGAGAGAAAAAGTACTTCTCTCTTTGTACTCCCCCTGCCCTCAGTGATCCTTGTATTGTCTTCCAGAGTAATCCAAAATAAATCAGTCTTAAAATGAGGGAATGAGATGAGAATTTCCAACATATTATGCTTCACCTTAATTATTAATATTATAGTATTGCTTGCAAGTTTCATTATCAAAGTAAGATGCAACTGCAGATTGGTGGATGACCCTGATCCAACTATTTTTAATAAAATGGCAGAAGGCAGAATCCAAACACACCAAAAACACTAAAATAGCACCATCACATCCAACACACCTTAGACTAGTTAGTTACATTCCCTCGTCCAACTTCCGGAGCTATAGAGGAAGAGATGGACATCCATTTTATCCCTTCTATACAAGGAAGGAGCCAACATTTGTTATACTGTTCAGGGCTACTGGCAAAATTAATATCATGACACACAACAAAGTTGAATTAGTGCCTTAGGGAGTAATTAATGTTTGAGAAAAATTAACTCCAAAACATAAGATTTCTTTGTTTTTCCTTTACAAGTTTTTCTTTCATTTGAATGGAAGCTGAAGTAATTGTTAAAGTGGTATTCATTCTTCATTTTGTATGTAAAAATTTTGGACAGAGCATGTGAAATACGAAATTTGAAAAGATTCATTTAAAATATGACTTAAGAAACATATAGCTTCCAAGGAAATGTCACTTTAATTCCACTGAATAATGTCATCAGTACTTGATATACTGTATTTTCTCTTTCAGGGAATTTTGCTGTCTTAGGAATAACTTTGAAGACTCTATTGGATCATTTAAAAAGAGAAAAAAAGTAACGAGTTAACTACCTTAGGGTTAAACCTAAGATTATTTTGAACTTTGGGAAGTGACCCCATGAGTATGGATCTAAAATAAATGAAATGAAATAAGATAAAATAAAGCACAAAAATATATCTAAAACTGTAACTTCTGGCAAAGTGCAATTACTTTGCTTGTACCCTTTGGATTCTCGCTAAAAGCCTGTTTTGCTATAATTACAGAAAGTTTGATTATCTGGCCTTAGTAATCACTAATTATTTAATATTTACTTGTCACTTAGTTATTGTCCAGGCCCTGTACCCTTAAATACGAAGATGAAGAGATACAGACTTTGATTCTAAGCAATGCATCTGAAGAAAGGACATTACATGAGAGGAAGAAGATGTAAGAACAGAATTGAGAATAGCATGGGGCCATCACTAAGGCCATTTTTTTTGAAACCATTTTTATGAAAGAAATTGCAAGAGTTATGGAGATAAGAATGAAGGCCATTTGGAGTAAGGTTTTACCACTATGTAGAACTAGCATATAACATAGTTTAATAATTCATGTTCATAATATCCATGATAAATCATCCACAAAAACATTTACTATTATAATTATTTCTGATGTTAACAACGCATTCTTAAACTATAAGTGGAATATTTCTTACATTATAAGTGAAATATTGTATTTTATTACAATAAACAATTATTACATTTTAAAATAATTTCCAACCATATGTTTGTATATACATATTTTACATTAAATTCTCAAAATGTATCCTGAAAGTTTTCTTATAATAAACTATTTTTAATAAAACCAGTATGTGGCGCACTATTTTACAGTCATAATTACAGAAATTATCTTTTAATATTTGATAGAAATTATTTTTTGCATAAATTACAAAAGTAGAAATTATTTTATACTTCTTTCCCTTTTATACCATTATTTCTTTTCATTTTAACCTATACACACATAGAAACAAACAAATATTACAAGTAATTTGTCACACAAAAACACAAATTATGTGATTGATATGTCACTCATGAATCAGCCATCCACATTTCAATATTGTTGTGTGCATAAATTACATTTTTTGTTTGTTTGTTTTCAGATGGAGTCTCACTCTGTCACTAGGCTGGAGTGCAGTGGCACTATCTAGGCTCACTGCAACCTCCGCCTCAAGCAATCCTCCTGCCTCAGCCTCCCGAGTAGCTGGGACTACAGGCACGTGCCACCGCGCCCAGCGAATTTTTTGTATTTTCAGTAGAGATGGGGTTTCACCATGTTGGCCAGGATGGTCTTGATCTCTTGACCTGGTGATCCGCCCACCTCAGCCTTCCAAAGTGCTGGGATTACAGGCATGAGCCACCGCGCCAACCATAAATTACATTCTTGTCTTTACCATAGCTGCCCAAGATGAATTTTTTCATCACAGTGTATTACACTTTGCTTTTATTACTCCTGATTATATGACATTAACTTCCCTTGAATCCATATAGTAACTAATATATTTTCATATTTTTATAATATGTTAGCAGAATGATATATCATAATGATTCATATAATATTGATGTTTTGCATTGTTTATTTGCCATTTATAGGTAATACTGTGGTAAATATCCTAGTACATAGTGTTTCATGTGTCTGGATTTCTCCCTTAGGTTGAACTGGAAGAAACAAAGATAACAGCTTTGAATATTTGTATGATTATGTTACACATCTTTTATTTTATATTTTAAGTTTTTTTAATCAAACATTGTATCAAGTATTAGAGTCTTATCAGCAATTTTTCTAGGGTCATTCATTCTTACACTTATTCAGCACATTTATTTGACGATTCATTCCACTCTCATTAATAGCACCATCACAATTTAAACCAGATTCACATTTTTAAACTAGATTACTTTTAGGTTGTGAAGGGTACATTGCTATAGTTTTGCCTTTTTTTAATGCTGGCAAGTTTTGACTACTTTTGTCAAATATCATTTCAACTTTGTGCAAATATATTTGATAAATTCACTATCTCTTTATCTCTGTTTATCTACCTAATTGCTAAAAATAGTTTTGCATATATTGGTAGCAATATTTTAATTTTATTTACAGAATTTCTGAAAGTGTCTAAATTACAACTCAGGAAAAATTAGAAATTTTTAAAAAGCCATCAAATGAGATAAAGTAGGTGAAATTATTTGCAAAATATAAAGTAAAGTCAGTGTATTGTTATTCATATTTATCTTCGGATGATCTTCATAAAATTAGTTGAAGTTTAAGGAATTTACTTGTATTGTGCTGTAATAAAAATAGAAGCCTATAGCTTAGAGTGATTAAGTTACAGATCCAAGAACTTGAAGAATAATAATTAAGCTAATGAATCTAATCCCAAAACGACATTCATTAACTAATATCCTATTGGAACAAAAAAAGCCTTTGCAGTAGAATATAAAAGTAAGTCCTAAAAAAGCATAAGGAATTAGTATTAAATATGCAGCAACTTTCTAATTATTAGAAAGGACAAACTGCTTTGAGCTTTAAAAACCCACATTCTTGGATAGTTGGGTAACCAAGGGGGTACTAGAAATTGACAATGTGCATTTACTGAGCAGTGTATTTTGAACAGTTATATCTCTAAGCTTTATTTCTCAGCGTGTTTGTTTGTTTGTTTGTTTCATTTTGTTTTTTTGAGAGGGAGTCTCCCTCTGTTCCCAAGGCTGGAATGCAGTGGTGCCATCTAGGCTCACTGCAACCTCTGCCTCCCAAGTTCAAGAAATTCTGCCCCAGTTTTCTGAGTAGCCAAGACTACAGGCATGTGCCACCACACATAGCTATTTATTTATTTATTTATTTATTTGTATTTTTAGTAGGGATGAGGCTTCACTATGTTGCCAAGGCTTGTCTCGAACTCCTGACTTCAAATGGTCCTCCCATCTTGGCTTCTCAAAGTTATTTCTCAGTTTTTGAAAATCATTCTCAAATCTATAATATCCTCTCCTATCCAATATATATATGTCAGAATGAATTTAGCAGATTTTGGAATGTAAGCTTTTCCCATCGAGAATATTAACCAGACCCATGGTAGGCATTTTATAAAATTTGCTACCTAATTCATAATGTACTCTGAGCATGAAACTTGGTCATGCTTCATATTAAATAATTTAAAGCCAGAATATTGGAATTTCAATTACAATTTTGTCATTTGTGAGCTACTTTAACCCCAGTTAGCCTTAGTTAATTTTAGTTTAGCAACAACAATAGAAGAGCTATTGCGCATCTGCTGTGTTCAGGACTTTGCTGGTACATTTGTTGGGGTGAAATTTAAGGATATTACCATGTAGATAAACATTTTGAATAGTAATGTGGTGAGTATGAGGGTAAGAGAAGAGTTTTCATTTTCACAACCCGAGGGAATTCAAGAAAGTTTCCTGAAATCACTTGAAAAGGTGATTTCCGATATGAATGTAAAAGATAAACTGGGAGTTAGATAAATAATAGAAAGTAAAAGGATATCTAAGTAGAGAGAAATGTGCAAAACATAGAAATATAAAATTCAATTTTAGGGTTTTTGTTTTGTTTTGTTTGTTTGTTTGTTTGTTTGTTTTTTGAGACAGGGTCTCCCTCCTGTCCTCCAGGCTGGAGTGCAGCAGTGTAATCTCTGCTTACTGCAGCCTCAACTTCCCAAGCTCAGGTGATCCTCCCACCTCAGTCTCCTTAACTGGGACTAAAGGTGTGCACCACCACGCCTGACTAATTTGTTGTATTTTTAGTAGAGACAGGGTCTTGCTATGTTGCCCAGGCTGGTCTTAAACTCCTGGGCTCAAGCAATCCTCCTGCCTCAGCCTCCCAAAGTGCCTGGGATTACAGGCGTGAGCCACCAGCTGGCCGATCATAGATTTAATGCAGAAAATGGAAAGTCAGTTGATATAAGTGAAGTGTAGAGCAGAGAAGCTTGTCTGAAGATGATGAAGAGGAATTCAGGGGTATGTTGAAAGTAATTCAGGCTTTTTTTCCCACACTTTAGGAAGACTTTGTGGAATTGTAGGCTGGAGAGTGGTATGCAAAGCGGCTTGTTAGGTGGATTGCTCTGGTATTTGTGCTTTTACAAATACAAAAATTGAAGATATAAATAATACTTGAGATATTGGATTAGTAGCTTGCTAAAAATATAAGACATCCTTAAGCTTGGGTAACATTAGTAGATATTAAAAAACTGGAGTGTTCTGGGAAATATACAGGAAGTAAACGTAAGACCGCCATATCTTACAACTGCTATAAGTGATAATTAGGAATAGAAAGCATTCCCTGGTTTCCAGCCTGTGGTCTGAATGGACAGTGATGTCAACCCCATGAAGGGAAATACTGATGGAGGAATCCATGCGATGTTTGGAAGAATATAGTAATCTGATTCAGATGTGTTAGGTTTCAAAAAGTCTAAAGAATATTCTAGTGGATATATTATCTTTAAAATTAGGAGAGAGGTATATATATACACACAGGTATATATATATATAAAAAAATAATTGCAACTGTCATTTAATTAGACATTGTGGTCAAATACCTTTCTAATTATTTTTCACCCACACCCATGTATTTTATCTTTGTGAAACCCTCACAGTGACTCTGGGCTAGGCCTTGTGATTTGTTTTGGCCAGTGAGATGTAGTAGACATCACACAATCAGAGGTTTGAAAAAAAATCAGTGTGCATGTTTTTATTTGTAGTCCTTGCCTCCACCATCACCATGGGAAGGACAAACCTACAATAGTGGAATGCTCCTAGCAGGAGTCCCATGGAAGAGCCAAGCTGCCCCTAAGGTCTCAGCCAAGGCCATCTCAGATCAACTAAAGGCAGCTGATGTTAAGACATCTGGATGAACCCAGGCAAGATCAGCAAGCTGTCTAGATAACCACCTCAGAGTATTAGCAATAAACACTTATTTTTATATGCCACTGAGGTTTGGTGGTTGTTTGCAGCACCACAAAACTGTATTGTAGCAAATGTTAATTATTATTATTCTCCTTATGGTTTTTGTTTTTCCAGTTTACTGTTTGAAATTGAAAAAGAGTAACAGATTGGTGTGAAATCTATAGAGTCTCAAGACATACTATAGTAGAATGTGATAATCTGTACTGTTTAGAATAAATCCTTACCTCCCTATATCATTCAGCATTCCTGCAGAAAATTAATGACACATTTAAAAGGACAGTTTAAACAAAAGATAATAATATAGAAAAATAATAATATAGAAAAAAATATAGGCAGGTTTGAAGGAACCAACAAGGAAAAGTGAGGCGCATGGAATAGTAATACCAGGAAGCTGTTAGCACCCGTGGACCTGAAGGTGGAAGAGGTGGAGCTGTTGTAGAAATAGGACCAATAGCCAATTGGAGGAACTGAGGACTTGAGGTGGGCCAAACTGTGATCCGATCCAGATGGACAAAGATGGTGCATTTCCTAATTCTTTATTCTCTGCTCTCAGCAGGAAGATACTGTGTAGAATTTGATTAGGGCATAGGAGGCAAACATTAAATGGGGGAAGGTGGCTAACGAAAATGTCTAGCAAAGTCCACAACCTCTTTCCTCTATACCTACTTTTGCCTTTTTTCTACATGAAAAACCTGAAGCCCTAACACAAGCCCCCCATTTGATTATGGAATGATATTAATTCAGTGACATCACCACCTGAACATGTAAGCCCTTACTAGTGCTCTTCATAAAAGATGGCAGTCGAAACTGAGGACAAAAGAAATAAAAGACACACAATATACAACTTTTAGAGTCCTTGAGTCCTGTTTCTACAACAATCAGTAATGTTTTGTTTTTAACTTATGCATTTACAAGTAATTAGATATCAGTAATATCAGCAATCGGTTATAGAATATTTACCATTTTGCATGTAATAACATAGAAAAGAAGAAATATTTCTATTTTATCAAGTTCCTCAGTTTGAATATTGCATTCAAGGCCTACAGGTATTAACAGATGCTCTCAACTGTGTCTCTCAGTAATATTACATCTATCTATCTATCTATCTATCTATCTATCTTCACATATACAAATACACATGCATCTTGTGTGTCTATGTGTGTGTATGTGTGTATATCTATTCTTGTGTATATATATTTCTTATATATGTATGTTTTACATATATATTTCCTGTATATGTGAGGTGTGTATATGTGTGTGTATGCAAGAAATCTACAAAAACCAAATATATAGAAATATTCTTACAGGTTGAAATTCTTTGATTTATCTCTATGTATTATTTAAATACAATAGAGAGAGGTACAAATAAAAATATTTTACTTGCATTTCAATAAGTTTAAATTCTTGGATGCAAGAAAAGCATACAAACCTTGAAATAAAACAATAAAGAAAATTATATCATTGATCTGTTTGAATAATTTTTAAATAAGGATTTTACTGCCTTCCCAGTTTTAACTTGTCTTGAAGATTTTGTAAAAAAATGAATCCTCCTGTTTTATATAATAATAAAACTTAAAAGTCAGGATGGCTTTCATCTTCAAAACCTTTTATAAATGGCTGCAAATATTGCTTTAGCATTAATTTAATCTGTGAAAGTACCCACTAGAGAACACCCATTATTCCTGATTTATGTCAATTTTATTAGCTCCAGTTACAAGAACACACATATAACAATCTTTTAAACCAAGCTTTCTAACCCCTGTAAACTGTAAGTACAATCTCGATTTATCTGTTGGTATAAACTTGATATCTACTCTACTCTGGAAGTCTTAATTTAATGAGCTATAAGAAACCATAGGCGATGAGAAAGTGTTTCGTGACCAAGAGTTCATCAGATCTCTGGACTTGTTGAGAGAGCTGTGCTTAGAAGCAATATATATATAGATTTTTCATTGAGGTGACTGAGCCATTTTCAGTTAGAGACTAGTATATCAGCCAAATAGAAATATTCATATAACATGCCAATATTTTTTTCTGACTACTCTTTTATTTTGCTTTCCTTCCCCTAACAAACAATAACACATTAAGATCTGGAGCAATAACTCTTAGCAGAGGTCCTTCTCTGCCTATTAACTCTCCCGCAGATCTTCTTGCAAAGGGACATTAAGATTTCAAGTTGAGACTTCACACTGCCTACATTCAAATGTGAGATCCCGAATTAATAGTGATGCAATTTGAGCTTGGTTCAGTAACCTCTCTATACCTCAGGGTTCTCATTTAAAAGGATGACTAGTAACATTGCTTTATACTTAATATTACTGAAATGGAGAAAGAATTTGCCCAGCACGTGGAAATTCCTAGGCCTTCAATCAATGTTTGCTCTTAATAATTATTATTAGAATTATTAAAGTTATTTTATAAGTGTTATGTTTCTTTTTTTATTTTTGAGTCTCACTTTGTCACCCAGGCTGGAGTGCACTGGGGTGATCTCGGCTCACTGCAACCTCCACCTCCTGGGTTCAGGTGATTCTCCTGCCTCAGCCTCCCAAGTAGCTGAGACTACAGGTGTCTCCCACCACACCAGGCTAATTTTTGTATTTTTTTTTAGTAGAGACGGGGTTTCACCATGTTGGCGAGGTTGGTTTCGAACTCCTGACTTCAAGTGATCCTCCCACTTCAGACTCCCAAAGTGCTGGGATTATAGGCATGAGCCACCATACCCAGCCAAGTGTTACATTTCCAAACATAAACCTGACACTTAATGGCAATTCAATAAATATTCATGGAATAAATGAATGAAAAATTAAAGAATAAGGACTCACACAACCCGTATATAAAGCCCTCTGCTATCTCTCTGTTGTCTACCAAGGGCAGGCTGGAATGCGCTCCACATCCGCATCTCTGACGCCTTTCTGCTGCCCTCTACCAGGCGCACGCTATGCTTTGCCTAGGGAGACTGTCCAGTGCTATCCTAACATGGGTTCCTCTTGTGTTTTCCTCCTTCACATTGCAAACTGCTTCTCATCCTTTTAGAATCAGCTCAGTTATGACCCCACTGGAAAAGTCTTTCTTCATTTCTTCTGGTAATGGTATTTATCACCTCCTCAAGGCCTGAGAGATGGCTACCTAGTGTTGTTGTTATATCCTATACTGTCTGCCTGGATGGTTTCCCAGTCAACCCAACTATTCTTGACAATGACTATTTCAAACTCTGCGATCCTGTTACCCTTCGACCACCAACGCTCCATACAAGTTTCTTGTATTTTCACCAGATAATCCTGACACATACTTCAGAGTCAAAATAGTCTCCAACAGAAAAGAACTTTTGTCTTTTCCCCACCAAATCTGTAACTTAAAGACATCTCTTCCATCCCCTCGATCTAGCTAACCGTTCTCTCAGATCCTATTCCATGCTAAGTGAAGGTTTCAGAAGGCTCTACCTTTGACCCCAGTGCTCAAAGTCCATAAATAATTTTTCATTTTACTTAAAGTAAATATGTCACCGATCATGTTAGTAACATCACGTTAGAGCAAGCCATATTTTCCTTAGCTGACTCTGGCCTGGTCAGTCCCACTAGTGGAGGAGAGTGATATATAACTGCAGTCAGAATGGGTTTGAAAGAACAAAGAAAAGAAAAATAATGCAATACATAAGTGTGTTGATATATATTTGGAAGGCCTTGAGAAAGTAAACTCACCTGCCATATTTTTTATTTGTCAAATGTGAGGTACCATTTGAAAACAAACTTACAAGTTTGTGTGACTTACTGTGTCGCAGCTCTTTCTGTTGCTTGTTGTCAGCAGTGAACATTTTTGCACACATTATCCATTTAACCCTTATGAGAAGCCTATGAGTTAGCCTATAATTCATCTCAATTGTATAGGTTTTATTCTGAAACGTCCACCATATGGGGAAGCCTGGTCTAGAATCCATGCATACTGAACCCAGGGTACAGTTCCTTAAACACCAAATTGTTATTTGATGTTGGAAAATTTTAATTGTGTCAGAACGACTTAGGCATAGGGCATGTGTTTGTTAGCAGAACCCGTTTAAGCCAGGTTAAGTAAATGGAGATGACATAGCAAGGATATAGGGGGATCTCATTAAAACCCAGAGCAGGAAGTGCTTCAAAGCTTCAGGAAGGGTTTGAATTGGGGACTGAATTGTTATGAGGAAGCAATCGGCTCCTCTCAGCACCCTGTCTCTGCCTCTGCATCTCTGAGTCTCTCTCGTGCTCTCTTTTCCTGAGGTAGCCAGGATTCTAAACATTCCCCCAAAGACGCCAATCCCCTGCTTATTTAATTAAACATGAACCTAAGTATTGCTATAAAAGCATTAATATAATTAAGATCAGGGACCATAAAATGACATTATCCTGAATATCAGATGGCCCCAGTCTAATCACATGAGCTCATAAGAGCAGAGGAGGATTTCTTTCTGGACCTAATAGGAGAGATGCAGCTGCAGGAGAGAGCAAAGAACAGAAGAGGCAGAAGGGGAAGTGAGAAAGATGTGAATCGTGAAAAACATTCGACCCACTGTTGCTGACTTTGAATAAGAAGGAAAAAAGCCACAGTTCAAGGAAAGTAATTAGCTTTTAAAAGCTAAGAGGGATCCCTGGTTAACAGCCAGCGAGCCAACAGGGGCTCCAGTCCTGCGATCACATGGAATTGAATTCTGCCAACCACTTGAATGAGCTTGGACATGGATGCTTCCCAGAGCCTCCAAAAAGGAGTGAAGCCCTGCCAGCGTCTGGATGTTAGCCCAGTGAGACCCATGTCAGCCTCCTGACTCACAGCACGGGGAATTGTAATTGTATGCTTTTCTAAACCACCTAATTTGTGGTCATTTGCAACAGCAGCAATAGAAAACTAACACGTTTGTATCCTTTTAACTATGCATCTCCCATATTTGTGCATTTTATAATTTTTTCTCTAAATACAGGTTCCCTCATCTTTTTTTGTGTATTCCATTCTGACAGTCTCTGACTTTGCCTGCAGTCCTGAGTCACATGAGCCTTTCATCTAGTCTGGAACCTATGATTAATTAAACCCATCTCCGTATTTCACTTCCAAATTTCTAAGTGAGGGAAAATCAAATTTTGCCAACTCAATCACTGAGTTAAATCCCCCTGGTCAAGACACCAATTTCTATCTAGTCACATGGAGAAGAGTCATGGAGAATGTTGACAGCTCATTCCAAGACTTGGAAGGTCAGGTTCTTGAAGAGGGTCAATGCAAAGAGGATAAGATGTCAGAGAGGGAAGGAAGCCCATCTGCAGTAGAGATACTAAGAAGACTTAAATTGCATGGGATAAATTCAAACTGATGACAATGTAGAACAGATTAAGATGCTGAGAAAAAGACATGTGGGAAGGAATAGGACTGTATTTTTTTCCCCAAATAACAGTTAGGTTTACATCTATTTTCTAAATCCAGGGGGGACTAAAATCAACACCAGACCCTCATTAATGCAAATATAGGGGTTAATTATGAGTCTTTTGTGCAAGTATGTGAGGTTGTGCTAAATGTATACAAGTATGTATTGATCACTTAATTTTGCTGTTCATCAATTTTTCCCCATTTTTCCAACCTTACAGGCTCAGCAAAATAAAATGGCAAGAGGCACAATGAAAAACACAACCAGCTGAGATTAAGCTCTGCAAAGATTAGTTATGGCACAGGTTTTATTTAATGTTGTAAAATAGTGACCTAGGGAAATAAAAATGCATCCATTTGAGAAACTATTGACAAAACAAGAATAGAAATGCAACAAAAATCAAAGTGCAAAAGTGGATCTGGAAAATTGCATTCTGTGCAACTCAAGTAAATACTGACTTCATAAACCCAAATGTCCAGCTCTTTTATGTGAAACTTCCCCTTCAGTGAAGTTAGGGTGCCTGGCAATGCACGAGGTCAGTATGACTTTCACTGGATAGGCAGACACTGAGCAGACATTTATGAATCCGATTTTTCATTTTTTGGTTCTTCACTATCTATTGAAAACCCACGTTCTGAGGCCCACGTTCTGTGACCTCTTTCTCAGCATTCTTGGACATATTCCTGTTAGAAGGGTGCATGTTTTAGTGAAGAAAAGCACCCAAGAAGGAGACTAGTTTAAACTGAAGAACAGTTTGATAACTTTTCATCAATGCATTTGCCATCAAATATAAGCATCAATGTAACCATGAAAGACATAAGATATTATAATACCTAATTTTAAAATTTCAATTAACTCAACAAATAGTTACTTGTTATTAATTATGTGTCAAGGGCTGTTCTGAATATTGGTGATATATGAGTGCGTAACTAAAATTAAGTTTTTGTCCTCGTGGAACCTTGAACTGTCAGATGAAGAAATTGAAGTCCAGAGAGCAGCTTGTCTAAAGCTACATATTGTATTGAGATGGGGCTACAGAGTAGAGCTTCTGTCTCCATATTCCTAGTTCGACTGTGTTTGAAAGCAGATGGAATATACACCATAAATAACAACATAGAATGGAGTTCTTGTTACACTACACTAAGGTACTACTTCTCTGTCATTTTTCTTCAGGAAAGAATTTGGCCCCCTCAGAATAGTTTTTACCACTTTTAATAATATGGAAATTAAATTGAATTGAATTGCAAATAAAGAGCAAGCAGTTACTATTTTTAATTTAAAAAATAAAACTAGGTCAATAGAGTTAACCACATGCGAGCTTGAGACCCATAAGGAGAAGCACCTACTGAACAACTGCATCTGGAAATTACAGTTAATATTTTCAAGACTGAACTCAGCACCTCTCTGAACATAGGTGACTCTCATATTTAGCATTTTGTTGAATTGCACTCTTCTCTTTCAAGCAGTGCCGGTCAAGAACCATGAGAATCATCTTAAATGTCTCCATCTGTTTGCTCATTCTCCCTGAAGCCCTACCACACTGGCCGACGCAATGAATGAACTTCTATGTTAATTTCATTTTATCTCCTGTGATGAATTATATTTTTGTTCTCAAACATTCCCTCCCCTTAAAGGATTATATATCTCCATTCCTAGGGCACTTGGCCATAAGAGTTGTTTTATCCAAAGGTGTGTGAAAGGGTATGATACATGCTACATCAGCACAAAAGCCTTAGTGTCATTGAACATTGGGGCCATTCTCTTTCCTTTCCTCTGTGCTATAATAATAGATGTCCTGTATAGGGCTCTTCCTTCAGTTTAAGCTGAAGCATGAGAAGAGACATGAGCAAAGTCCCATTGACATAGAGAAAACCATATGAGTGAGAAATAAGCCATTTTTGTAAGCCACTGAAAATTGGGGTGGTTTGTTACTGAAGTATCTCCTAGAAGCAAATGACTATAACCTCCTAATCTTTCTTATAACTGACGTTTTCCCTTCAGTCTCAGTGTCACATCTTCACTCAGTCTGTCGTCATTTCTTCCTGGAACCCTAGAATATCACCAAGACTATTTACCTTCCTACCTCCATTCACCTCCCACTTACAATCAATTCTCATATGGAAAAAAATAGTGATTTTCTAATTATAAATCTTTTAATTTGAAGTTATTTAAGACCTCTCAATCATTATTGTGGCAAATTCCATCTCCTTCTCATTCAACAGATATGTCTTCATAATCACCTATGTCATTACTTTACCATCCTGATCACTAGATATTTTAGCGTTGAGATTTTACAGTGCAGCCACACTGAAGAGTATGAAGTCATGCAAAGACAGCTTAGGCAGTCATGTACCTTCACATATGTCAATTTTTTTCTGAAACATCTTTTATATCTTTAGCCACATAGTAAATTCTGATTCATCCCTTAAGAATGATCTCAACAACACCTGTCTTTCCTTATGTGTCCCCTTCTCTGTTCCCATAGTACTCTGTATATATTGTGTCATCACATGAATAACACTTTGTACTGAGTGCTGTTTTTATTTTCTATCTTCCCCTCTGAACGATGAGAAATTTGAGGGGAGGTGCATGTCTTACTAATTTGTGCATTCCAAATGGCAAGCATAGTGCTTGGAACACAGTAGATAATAAATGTTTGATGAAATGAATGTATTCAGTTATGAAAATATACCACATTGAAGCACTTTAGGACTTATCTATATTTTGTTTATGTCTAAAATTAACCAAACCGCAAAATTTAGTGTTTGGGGCTTTCTGCCAGTATTTCGATATTTAACAAAATCTGTATTTTTTGAACAGAAATAATTAGTTGGTTTATCTGTGTTAAGTGCAATGAAAAGTGTTTTCTGTTCCTCGTCAGCAGAACTTCATTGCCACCCTTGCCCCATAAATGTAAGTTGAAAGGGTTTTTTAGTGTTGGTTTTCCAGGCATGTTGTTCATCCTCCTAGAGGCCTTGGAGAGATTTGCATGCCAACACTGGCTTGCCTCTTCACCAGGCATCTTGATCCCATTGGATAATTTTAATGAAAATAAATATTCCAGCCTCACTGAAATAAATATTATCATAACAGTGTGGTACCATGTATCAACTGCAAACTAGCCAAAACAAAAATCAATGTTTGTAATGAGCAAAGGTTGAAATGACTGCTTTCATGCACTGCTGGTAGACATATAAAATATCAAATTCTTTCTAGTCTGCAATTTCACAGTATTCATCAGCAGTCTCAAAATAAACTTAGTTTCATCTATATTAAGGAATATTTCTTTTAAAAAGTCAAATATGATTTTGATGGTTTCCCAATGTTCTGACAACTGTCTCTCAATTATCCCTCTGTACTTATTAATGAAGATATTTATTTATGATGGTAGTACTAGTAATTTTGAAAATGTTGAAGGTATTTAAATTTCTCTACTTCAGAAATTAGTTCAGTAAATAATAGTGTGGTCCAAGATTGCATGTTATGCATCTATTTTCAAGGTGTGTCAAAGAATGTTTAATGCTATGTTAAAGCACTCTTGAGAATGTTAAGTAAAAATGTAAGATGTGCAGCCTTATAGAAAATACAGTCCCAATTATATAAATATCCATTAATCCAATAAAGGTGTTTTTAAGAACCTGCTATATGTGCCAGGCATTATGTTAGGAATCAGAGACATAGAATTGGACAACAGAGTTGAGGACAAAAAACAAAAACAAACAAAAACTCCCATGCCCTTAAAGAGAATACACTAGAAAGAGTGACTTTCTCTGAATATGGGATCATCATTGATTTATAGTTTGCCTTCCTTATTTGTTTATTCGCCAGCTTTCTACCATAAACATATAGTACTTTTATCATCATTTATTAAAAGAAAAAAAACCACAGTGCATCATTCTTTCTTTGTTTCTTTCCTTCCTTCCTTCCCTCCATTGCTCCTTTCATTACTTTCTTCTTCTTTTTTTTCTTCCTTCCTTCCCTTCCCTCACTGTGTGCTAGGCACTCTTTTCACTAGGCATATAACAAAGTTCTCAAGTATTCTGTGAGGCATTGTCCCCCACCTGTAGATTTCTAGAAACAAATAAATCCCTTGGCAGAAGTGATGGAAAAAATAAGAAATAAAATGTGTAACTAAAGGAACAAGGAAAACCATACATTTCTCCAGCCTGGAAACACTGAAATGGGCTAGAACCAAGTTCATATTAGGAAGTAAAGGTAATATATGGATGAGTTTGGGGATACAGATGGAACAGAAGCCACCCAAATAAACATTTATGATTCTTCTGTTTGTATATGTTAAAATACAATGACCAAGTTGGACAAGCTATATAAACTCTCTCAGTTACCACGTTCTTACCTTTAAAATATCTACCCATAGGTTTGTGCAAAGATCAATGAAGGTTACTCACCTAAGGTACTCAACATCATATCTAGCAAACTCAATAAGTGAAGTCCTCCCTATCCTCAGATATTACCTGCCAGCCAGTAAAATCTCTGAATTAAAGTCCTTATACTCTCGGGAGACAGATTACTATATAATCAAGTTATTACAAAGCAGCACCATTGACCTTTACTCATGCATTCAACAAATACGTAGAACGTGCCCGGAGCCATGCCTTATTTTAGCTGCTGGAAGTACAGTGTTGAGCAAAATAGCTAAAATAAGAAGTGCAGATGAGTGGTTAGGAAAACACTGCGGAGGCAATGATTTGTTCTGCCTAAAGGTGGAATGTAAAGAAAGATACAGAGAAAGTGACATTTAAAGAAACTGAAGAACTGGGGAAGTTTGATGAGGCAATGCATTTGCTGCAGTCCTCCTTGCCTGAAGCTGTCTAAGTGCTTGCTTCCTCCTGTGCGGTTTAATATAGTATTCACAAGCAGAGGACCATTTGGAGACCTTCAAGTAGCCTCTCAGCATGATCCCATGTAGCTTAAGAGTTGACAATCTTATGGAAATCTGTTCTCATTATTGTATGGTTTTCCTATTTTCGGGTGTCATTGCTTGGCTTTTCCATTCAGGTTTTAGCTTGCCCTTCTTTGCTCCAAGGGCAGAAGATCCAACTAGTGGATGGAATTAGAAAGATACTTTTTTTTTTTCTCACAAATTAAGAAACTATCAAGAACGCTCAAAAATAGAAAGGGTGACCCAGAAAGGCAGGGAGGTTTTCATCCCAAACATATTCCCCTGAGGAAGAGGAGATAGCTGTCCATGATATGCCACTGACACCTATGCCAAATAGAATGGGGCCTCCCTCTGTACTTCATTTTACTCATCAGTAACATGGAGACAAAAAGAACGCCTACATCACAGTGTTATTGTAAAGGTCACATTGTAAACGATGACTTGCACATAAAAAAAAAACCTCATTAACATTGAGCTCTTAATAGTAATAGTAATAGATGGATTAGTGGTAGCAACGCTACATCATGACAATTAGCACTAGTATTACTGATGTTATAGTTCTTCTCAAAACGCTGGATTAAGGTTGTAATTATTCCTTTGCAATTTGTCTTTCTGATTTTTCTTTTCCCCATCATTTTCCTTCTAATAAATATCAAATCAGTGTTTTCTATATAATGGCACTGTTTGGGGCACTTTCGATAATATATCCTTAGATCAGGGAATAATCACATGCTTAAGATATTGTAGGACTGTCCCCTTAGTTCAGCTAAAAGCCAGGTTCTTGTCACACGACCATGAGAGATTAGGTTTGCAGACATTTTGAAGGGTGAGAAAAATTGAATGTATTGAACAAAAAGGAAAAAAGGGAAACAGGGACTCTCAGCAAACCCAGAGTCCTGCTAGCCAGTTTCCCGCCTCACAGATTGAACTCCAGGTTCCACCCTGGAACAGGAGAGGCCAGGCTCCTCCCCGCTACAAAGGGCTCAGACTTCTATTTCTCCACCCTGTTCACCCAGTGTGAAGGCTGGTAGGAGTTTCTCCGGAGACCCCTTTATACTGGGCTGTTTCAAAGAGATTTGATGCTAGATGTCTGTAGGACAAACTCTAGAACCGGGAGTTCATTAGGAAGCCATCATTCACATCAGTCTTTGTATATTCAAAATAATTAGAATTAAATGACATTAAAACTCAGTCTTTTGTTCATAGGAGCTACCTGTGGTCAGTGGCTAGTAAATTGAATAATGCAGATGTGGAACATTTACATAATGGCAGAAAATTCTATTGAACAGTGTTGTTCTAGAAGAGCTTGGATATGAACACACATCATAATGAAAAACTAACAATCAGGATTTGGCCACCTTCCCTCTGTGGCCACCCTGCCCCCTTACTTTACTACCTCAGACACTCCATGTTCGTTTCACCACAGGGCCTTTTCCCCTTTCTGAAAGCTCCTAAAATGCACCTGCAGCCCTCAGTACACACCTACACACCCATAATATCTCTCTAAATACAAGCTTACATCCTTATCTGCCAGTCATTCTCTCGTTTCAGACTTTAGCTAAACAATGGCTTCCTCAATTAGCCTCTCCCACTCTGACTTACCTGCCACTTCTCCCTCTTACATACCTACAGTCCATAATCACCTCTTCTTTGCAACACATTACATGAGTGTGACTTTTCATTTATTTATGAATTTACTTTATTAAAATTTGACCCTCCTAACATACTGAAATCTTCACGAAAGCAAATGTCATGCCTGGTTTTGCTCACCATTTCATTTCTGTACCTGACATAGTGCCTGGTCCATAGCAGGGTCACGATAAATATTTAGTAAATGAATCAACAAACCAGAGTTGAAGAGATCACTTCTCCTAGTGGACCTCAGCAGGCCTCAGGGAGAAACGGTTGCTTTAGCTACACTGTGGTAAATCTAGGTTCTAATAGCTTATCAAGATAGCCATGACCCTTGTTAGGCAGAGAGATGAGATAATTTCTAGGTACTGTAATATGGCTGAATGGGATACCCATTGACCCACAGCAGGGAGAAAAGACCAGCAGATTTTTCTTTCCAAAGGCTGTATTATTTATGCAACGAGCATGCTGAATTACGTCACTTCAACACAACTTAGAAATACAGGAGGAGCGCTTTCATTATAGATGTACTAAAAGGAGAGTCAGCCTTCTGTTTAAAGCTTTCCGTTCCAGGCACATCGCTCTTCCCTTGTTCTCTGCTATACCCTTTCTGCTAATAGTTAATGAACATCCAGTGCTTTCTTACTCTGTTTCACTCTGTAAATGTTGAGATACTAAATGGCCAAGGTATGGTGAGCAGTTTACCTAGTATCAGACACTAAATGCTTTACTTGTGTCATCCTGTCTAATTGTAAAAGCAACCCTATGGGAGAGCTACTATTATTATTTTAAGTGAGATTTTAACATAAGAACTTGATAAAAAAGTAAGTTTAATAGTTTACCCGATGTGATACAGCTCTTCTTCCCTAACAGGATGCCCCAGCCAAAGGTAAATGGGATTACTAGCTGACTTAGACGACTGCAACTCTTATGTTGATTATTATAATGCTATATGATAACAATGGCAAGGTATTCTAGCTGCTGGGAGGAAACATAGCGAAGGCAGCCTGCCGAAAAGACCTTGGAAGAAGGAGGGTAAGTGTTATGCTCTGCTGATAGAGCTGGGTTTTTATTTTACTGCTATTAGTGCCCCCACCTAAAAACACACACCTGACATGATGTGTGTTTTTTACCCCTTCTTCTTTCCCACACATTCGGATTAAATTATTATAGAAAAGTAGTGGCTGGGTGCGGTGGCTCACACCTGTAATCTCATCATGCGGGGAGGCCAAGGTGGGTGGATCACATGAGGTCAGGGGTTCAAGATCAGCCTGGCCAACATGGCAAAAACACATCTCTACCAAAAATACAAAAATTAGCCAGGTGTTGTGGCACCTGCCTGTAATCCCAGCTAATCAGGAGGCTGAGGCAGGAGAATCACTCGAACCCAGGAGGTGGAGGTTGCAGTGAGCCAAGATCATGCCATTGTACTCCAGCCTGGGAGACAAGAGCAAAACTCTGAAAAAAAAAGGAAGAAACAAAGAAAGAGGGTGGTAATGAAGTAGATAGTGTTAAAAATGTGCCTTAGAGAGAGACTTCCATCTTTTCAACTACTTACCCTTTCTGTGCCCATTTTCCCATTGACAAAATATGAATATCCACCAGCATCACTACATTGATATAAGGATTAGTTAAGAATGTATCCGTAAAACCCTTAGAAGCCACTGAAGGTGCACTATTATTTCAATTACAGTTAACTCATTGGCTGCACCATGAGTCACATATGACCTCTGATGGTCCATGGGCTTGCTGTAAAATCACTGACTTTCACAGCTGAAGGAGGTTTCAGAATCCAGAAGAAGGTCATTTCACTACATCTCAAAATGCACATCAAGCAGGTGCGACATGTGTAAGGGGGTATCACACTGTGGCATCTGCCCCCAAGGGATGGCACTGAGCATGTCACATGTGAAATCTGATTTCCTTTTCACACAGTCCCCTAGGAGGTGTGAAAAACCTGACAGTCAAAGAAACAGGCTCAGGGAGATGATGCAAATTTCTCAATGTCATGCAGTTAATGAAGGAAAGGAAATTCCAGCACTTTATTAGGCAGCATCATATATTTTTATCTGGGTTCTAATTAATGAGACATGTCTAAGGAATTTAATAATTGTACTTAGTAAATTGGTTTCAATTATTTATATTATTAAAAATTCATTTTATTTCCATATTGATGAAATACTTTCACTATTTTATCCTAGCCTACTTTTGAAGGTGTGATAGCAATAGTCCCAAATCAGATAATACTTTTCTGGAAAAAAAAAAACAAAACACACATGTAAAAACATGTTTCCTTTAAAACATAAAAAAAAATAGAAATCAGACTTTCTATTTTATCTTACAAAAACTGTTTTAAGTTTATCTGTAAAATATCTTTTTGTTTTACTTTCATGAATTTAATTTTTTTTTTTTTTAACAGAGATGGAGTCTTTCTGTGTCACCCAGGCTCGAGTGCAGTGGTACAATCATAGCTCACGTAAACTCAAACTCTTGAGCTCAATTGATTCTTCTACCTCAGCCTCCTGAGTAACTGGAACTACATGCCTGGCTCATAAAGATCTATTAAGCTGTGTTAAGCAGCTATTTTTTTGTTTCATTGTAAGGTTCTCTGATAGGTAACACGTTCACATCAGCCAGAGCAGTGGGGTGGCAGCAGAAGTCTCATAGGCCATGTTACACACAGAAAACTCTAATCGCAACACAAAAAGTGAAAATAAAACCATAGCAGATGGTCACTACATATATGTTTAATATTAAACTAATACTTAGTCATCAGTTAGTTTAACAGATGACTAAATGCACACTACCTAAGTCTGTACATGCATGATACATGTTTGTGATCCAAAATAACATGAAATATAATGTCAGCTGGGGCCGGGCATGGTGGCTCCTGCCTGTAATCCTAGCACTTGGGGAGGCAGGAGATTGAGACCATCCTGACTAACATGGTGAAACCCCGTTTCCACTAAAAATACAAAAAATTAGCCAGGTGTGGTGGCAGGAGCCTGCAGTTTCAACTACTGGGGAGGCTGAGGCAGGAGAATGGCGTGAACGCGGGAGGCGGAGCTTGTAGTAAGCCGAGATTGCACCACTGCACTCCAGCCTGGGTTACATAGTGAGACTCCATCTCAAAAATAGATATACGTATATATATATTATATATATATAAATACGTATATATATATTATATATATATAAATACGTATATATATATATATATAATATATATATATATATATAGTGTAAGCTGAGCTTTACTCATTTTAGTACCTCCACTTTACATTTATATCTACCATGCCAAATGCTCATTGGTTTTAGTGAAACTGACCTTTTATTCAATCCTTAAATTAATGCTTATTTGGACAGCATTTAATTGCATCTCTATTATATAAATAAAACAAAAGCAATATACAAAATTAAATACTCTCTTACTGTCCCCAGAAGATTAGAAAATTTGGATATGCTTACAATCTCATAGAACCTAAATCCTATTCTGTGTTTTAGACTTCATACCCCACAAACTCAAGCTACAAAACTCTCCCTTGATTTAAGAGGTCACTGAAGGGGGTTGAATAGTATCCTCTAAAATTCATGTCTATCTGATTGGGAATAGGGTCTTTGCAGATGTAAATAAGGTACGAATCTGAAGAATAAATCATCCTGGATTATGGTAGGATTATCTAATGATTTGTGTCCCTGTAATACACAGAGGACACACAAATATACTCCAGAGAAGGTCTGGTGAAGACAGAAGCAAAGATTGGAGGGTTTGTTGTCATAAACCAGGGAAGCCTGGAGTTGTCAGAAGCTGGAAAAAGTAGAGAAGAATGCATCTCTAGATTGTTCACAGGGAGAGTAGCCAGGTCAACACTTTGATTTCCGACTTTGGGCCTCCAGGACTATGAAAGAACACTTTTTTATGTGATTTGAAGCCACCTAGTTTGTGTTAATTTGTTACAACAACCCTAGGAGATTCATAGAGTCACTGTCCTTAGATCTCCCTGGAAACATGGACCTACTGGCATGTGCTCTTCCCTCTGAAACCACCCAAGCTCATGCAGATGCTCTCTCTTGAGGAGCAACCTTGGCCATATTCCTCAGGGCAGCTCTCTCTCCTCCAGGGCCACATCCAGATGCTAGCCCAGAAAAAGAGGCTGTGCTTTATGTTTCAAAGATGAGAGGTTCCAAACTTCCATTTTACTACAAGGAGCTTTGTTTTCTCCAGGTGCTCATTCCCAAGCAGGTGGGCGGAAGCCACATGGAGTGCTTAAACTCTTTATTGTTATTAAAAGGCAGTAGAGACAGAGAGTCAATTAGACAGAGAGGATGTGTGTGACTACTTTGCATGCCTCTACTAAACAACTCTGGGGGAGATTCTGCTGAGTTGCATTTTCTATTTCTAGACATCATTCTTAAGGTTTTGTGCTGTACAAGGAAGGCAATGTTAGTGCTTTCACTCATCAGGCTTAAAAAATATCTTCACATTTTTATGTAGAACCACCTAAGAAGGGGAGGGTTCTAGGGGATGGGGAAGATGGATTTGGCTTTTCATCCAAAGGAGCTCACTTTCTCCCTAGGGAGAGGCACAAAGGCTGTAAGAGTTTCTAGTCCCACACACAGAGCTTGGTATGTACATCTGCTCTTCCTTCTACCCTCTCCCCATCCTCATTACCTCAGTTGGCATAGGTCATCCAGTGCCTTTTCTTTGGGATACTGTACAGACTTTTGTACCCTTAGCTTGTGGCTCAACCCAGTTGTCACATTTCTGAAGAGGGCCTCTGATGGCCTAATCCAATGCCACCCCGCCCTTCCATTGCTCTCTATCACATCATCTTTTATTTTTTCTCAGCACTTTTTTATTATTATCATGTAATATATATATTTTTTCCTTTGTTTGTACTGTATTTTCATTTTGTATCCCTACCCCATTACCACACAACTCAATAAGGGTAGATGAGTCATTTTTTTCTCTGCTGTGTCCCTAACCCCTTGAAAAGTGACTTGCTCAGTGAATGTGTCCAATAAATGAATAAAAGAAGGGAAGGGTGTATGTTTCACAATGCAACCTTGCAGAATTCTGTAACTACCCAACAGGTTCTTCCTGCCTGCTGCACAAACAAAGATCATGACACTGCAATAAAGAAAGATGAATTGATGTGGAAGACACAATTATGGAAGACAGAATTATTACTCAAGTAAATCTCATAGAAGGTTTGGAGGCTAGAGGTTTTTCAAAGGTAGTTTGGGAAAAGGGGTAGGGGCAGTTTGGCAATGGGTGCTTGCCATGGGTTGATTAGGTCAGATATGAAATCATAGAGACTTGCAGCTGTCCTCTTGTGCTGAGTCTCTTCTGGGTGGGGCTGTAGCAGCTGTGTCAGGTCCAGTTGGAGCCATGCATGTCAGACATGCAAAAAACCTAAAAAGATATCACAAAAGGTCAATCTTAAGTTCCACAATAATGGTGTTATCTGCAGGAGTAATTGGGGAAGTTGCATATCTTGTGGCCTCTGCAATAATGGATGTCAATTCTTTATGTGTATACCTTAGCAGCATTCAAATTCCTCTATCCTCATATCCCAGTGGTCTCTCATTAACTTGACAAAGGCATTTGAGTTTTGCAGAAAAGCTATGATCATTTAACCTAGAAACTCAACATCTGGCAGCTTGAAGGTTAAAGGCAGGATGGAGGTTGGCTAGATCAAATCTCCCCCACTGCCATAATTTTCTTACTGATGTAATTTTTGCAAACATGGCTTCAATTCCAGGACCATCTACTGCAGGGTGGCAGTACCCTTCATGTACTCCCAGGTCTCAGCTGGTAGTTTTCCTACAACCTGAGACCAACATTTCCAGGAAGAATCTTGACGTACCGTTTGTTAGTGGGGCCTTAGAGTCTTAGTGAGTGAGTCTTACTAGTCAAAATGAATCCACCAAGAGCCAAGGCAAGAAAGTTTAGACAACGGAATCTGATTAGCTAAAACTTGCCTTGGGGCTTTGTTCTACCCCTAACAAAGACTTCAAAATCTAATACAGAGAAGTGTTAGTTTTATAGCTAGGAAGCACTTCGTGGGTGCTGAACATGGCCTAGGTATTTTATATCTATGCATGAACTCGGGGATAAGTGTAACCCTCTTTGTATGGCTGGCTCAGAGAAAGAAAAAAGTGTTCAAGACTACATAGTTTGCAAATGAAGCGGAGAGCTGAGACCAATCTCTAATGCCTTATCTCTCACTTTCTCCACTTCTTAAAGTGATGTAACCCTATCTTCAGAAAATTGCATCTTATTATCAAGTCCAAAAGTTAGGGGTTTCTTGGGGCAGTTTTTAAGATAATGACTCCCTGCCAGCTCTGGTCGATTCCTGGGATGACAAATAGTGGCGAACTCTCAGGAATACAGTAGACTAACGGCACCATCTGATGGTGAGGGCCTAACCCTGGGGAGCACAGCAGAACCAACCTTTAGCTGACCCAGGCCTGGATAAACATGACAAGCACCTCTGGAAACAAAAAATCACAAAATAAGAAAATCCATTTTACCTCTCATTTTTATTAAGAGACACTTTTGAATAATTACTATTCATGGAGGTGGGCCTTGAATTCGTGCAGCTGGATATTGTCTTTCCCTAAGCTACTGACATTTGAAGACACTGCTTAAGGTTCTTGGTGGAGGCAAATCCGCACTTGGCATTTTCTGTGAATGTCCTACTCCTGTGAAAAGGGCCTCCTGATCATCCTGTCTGGAAAACTTCCAGTCTCCAGAATGAGAGCAACGCTGACATAAAAGGTTTCTCCTCTTGGCAGGTGGAAGAAGTGACATCGTTTTTCACAAGCGGAACTCCTACAGAGCACACACTGGAAGTGCTCAGAATGGGATCTGCTCTGCTCTCTGCCAACTCCTAGCTGATGATCCTGGTCTGGTCACTTGCTCTCTAGGTCACCACTTCTATGTAGAACAAAGAGGATGGTGACAATGACAATCACTAACGTTCTCTTAACAATAAAATTCGGCTTCTAAACAAGTCCATGCCCCTTTATGTTCTAAAGCATTTGGGACTTGTAAAGGTTTAATCAAGGGTAACCACACGCTAAACAGTATCCTAGATTTGTGTGTGATTTCCTGCCAGAGTAAACATTGTGTCTTTCAAGAGTCAGATTCATTATTTTCTAACACTAGTGAGAGTACTGGATGACATGGGACCTGGCGCCTCTGAGGCTAGAGGACTTGCCCAAGGGCGTGGGGAGTTTTGCCCACGGGCACGGGGAGTTAACTGCGAGGCAGGGTTAGCATGCAGTATCCTGACTGAGAAGGTCAAATTCACTTTTCACCAAACTGTACTAATCCCTTGGTGTTACATTTAGATTGTTAAAGCTGATCTAAATTAAACAAATCTGCATTGCTGTGTTTGAACAAATAGAATGACTGCACTACTCAGGGTTCTCCAGAGAAACAGAACAGAGAAAAAAAGGGAGATTTTAAAGAAGTAACTCATATAATAGTGAAACCATCTTTGCAAAAATTATAACAGTAAGAAAATTATCACAGTAAAAGAGATCTGCTTCATCTTGCCTTTAACCTTCAAACTTCCCTGTCATTTCTGGATTTGGGCCAAGTTAACTTTAGGATAAACTTAGTTTCTAGTTTAAATAGTCATAGTCCTCCCCACAAACTATTCCACCTTTGTAAAGCTAATGAGAGACCACCAATTTAGGAGGATGAGAGGAGCCTGGATTCTGCTAAGGTATACATGTAAAGAGGTCACATGATTTGTGCCTTCCCTAATTACTCCTACAGATAATATCACTATTGTGGAACCTAGGGTTGACCTTTTGAAATGTCTTTTTTCTGTTTTTTGCACTTCCGATGACTAACTCACCAACCTGTCCTGTGGCCCCAACCAGAAGTGAACTCAGCATGTGGGAGGACCATTTTCCATACCCCTATGATTGCATCCACAACTAATCAGCAGCACCCATTCCTTATCCACCCTACTGCCCCCAGCCCCAGAATATCTTTGTAAAATGCTAACCTCCAAATTTTCAAGAAGGCTGATTTGAGTAATAATAAAACTCCAGTCTCCTATCTAGCCAGTTCAAGGTGTGTAAAGATCTTTCTCTATTGCAATTCCCCTGTTTTGATAAATCAGCTCTATCTGGGCAGTGGGCAAGAAGAACCTATTGGGTGGTTACAATAGTAGGGCCTGGCATGTCTGAAACCTGCAAGGTAGGCTGGCAGGCTGGAAATTCAGGTAAGAGCTGAGGTTGCAGTTTTGAGTTTGAGTTCCACAGGGCAGCAGGCTGGAAACTCAGGCAAGGGTTCCATGTTGTGCTCTTGAAGAGAATTCCAGAACCCATTCTTCTTCAGGAAACCTCAATCTTTTCTTATAGTTGTAAATTAATTGGATGAGGCCCACACATATTATTAACAACTTTTCTCAAAATTCCTAAACTTAATCACATCTAAAACATACCTTTGCAGCAATATCAGGACTTGTGTTTGGCCAGACAACTGAGCAACTTAGCCTAGCCAAGTTCTATGTGACACATAGAACACCACAGTGACCATATTTAACCTCTCAATGGGGAGGAATAATTGGGTGGCATGAACTTCAGATTCTGACAAACTGGATTACAAGATTGAATTTGCTATTGACAAGCTGTGTGACTTCAGACAAGCTTCTTAACTTTTCTGAACTTCAAGTTTCTTGATCAAATGGGGTATTAACAGGATTCCTTGAGATAATTTGTATAATTCCTTAGCAGAAGGGCACCTGGTTTGTACACATAATCTGTTGCCTTTTCTCTAAGACATCTTTTCTAATCGTGTCTAAAGTGGCTCTTTTTCCCCTGTAGAATTTGGTTTCAATTCTGATTACATGACATCCAGAGTCTGTATTAGGCAACACTTCTATGACTTTTTCTCTATATTTACTTATTAATTCACTCATTCATTCCTTCATTCATTAAACAAATGTGGTATATAACCATAAAGATGGCCACTAGTTACTGACCAATTTATCACAGGCCAAGAAGAGTACTCAACACTGACCATGTATTAACTTATTTAAACCCAGTAATAACCTTAGAAAAAAGGCATTATTGTTATTACTCTCATTTAACACATAAGGAAATTGAGGCCCAGAGAGACTCAGTTAACTGCCCAAGGCCACACAGCTTAGAAAATGATGAAAATGGTCAACTAGAATTCAAACCTGGTACTTAAATTATAAATAAATATGAACCTAATAAAAGGAGCTGGTGTTCGTCTTGTTTACAACTTCTATCCACCCTAACTCAGTAACTGCTTATGACTAGCAGAATAATTGCCCCTCCAAATATATCTATGTCCTCACTCACAGAATCTCTGAATATGTTACATGGCAAAAGGAAATTAAAATTGCAAATGAATTAAAGTACCAACAAGCTGACTTTGGATTGTCTGGATTCCAAATGTAATCACATGGGTTCTGATAAGTGGAAGAGAGAAGCAGAAGAGAGAGAGTCAAAGAGATGGCCATGTGAGAAAGACTTGGCCTGATGTTGCTGGTTTTGAGGATGGAAGGATGTGGCCAAAAGCCAAGCAATGCAGGTGGCTTCTAGAAGTTGGGGAAGGCAAGGAAACAGATTCTCCCTTAGTGCCTCCAGAAGAAGTACAGTCCTGCAGATGCTTTGATTTTAGCCTGAGGAAATCTATTTCAGACTTCTGGCTCCCAGAATTGAAAGATAGTAAGTATGTGTTGTTTTAACCCACTAAGTGTGTGACAATTTGTTACAGCAGCAATAACAAACCAATATGCCCTTTATTCCTTCACTGATGCAAGTTCCATATTAAAAAAATAAAAATAAGAGCAGACATGTTCACAGTGCTTCCCAGTTTCCAAAGTGCGTGATAGGATTTGACCTTCACCCTAACCCAGGGTCCTGCCCTATTGTCATCTCCCTTTTATGAGAGAACGTTGATTCAGAGAAGTGTGGCATTTTCTTGAGGTTGTGCACCGAGCGAGTGATGGAGCGGCCCTGGAGTTCAGCTTATGCCTGCAGAGGTTATCTCTGCTCCATGCACCAAGAAAATACTTAATCTATGTTTGCTGTGAATAAAAGAGTAGGACAAGATATGCTAGTTAGACTGTGCCAGATGCCAGAAGAGGTTTTCAAAGGAATACCTGTCTGTGTAAGAGAGAACTCATCACCTAACTCACCCCTCAGACCTCTGTGGCCCCATCGGTGTCATGTGTGGCTGGCTGCTTTCATTACTCTGATTTTCCAGATCTTCTAATTAGGGCTGATACCTCGAGGGGACTTAGACAGAACCCTCAGGGCTGGGAGGGAGCTGCAAATGCTGTCTCTCTAAAATAGCGTTCTCTTTATGTCTTCATGTCACAACACCAGCTGACCGGAATGCCAGAGTGCACATTGTACCCCACCCCTTGCTTTTATTTATTTATTTTTTTCTAAATCAGGCAAATGACAGAGCCATGTGACTCTACTTCAGAGTCCACTTAATTGAATAGGATGTGATTTCTGTGAAGCACAGGTGGCTGGCAATGGAGGCAGCACCCCGGCAGCTTATCTGATTGAGGTGGTGGCCTCCAAATGAACGGCTTGAGGAGTGTATTTTAATGGGCAGAGCCTGGGGGAGGCAGTGGGCTGGGAGGCAAGGTGTGGAGGGCTATTTGTTGATAAGGACTGCAGTGAGCTGGTGATTTAGAAGGAACCACCCCACTTAGTGATCCCAATAATCCCCAAGTGGGAGGAGTATTATCCCGAATAAGAGATGAAGAACTGAAATTCAGAGAGCTTGTCTGCATTCCTCAAGGTCACACAGCAAAAAAAGAATGTGTCTTTGTCTAAATTCCCAGTCCAGCTGTCTCCCCTAGAATCCCTAGAACATGCCACCTTTTTGAAGTACCATAATCCTTCAAGGGCTAGGTGATACGGGGGATTGTGAGGAGTAAGAGGCCAAGTCCTGTTTCTGATGGGCAGGTCATTGAAAGAAGGAAGCTGGCCATCTCCATGACCCCAGCGCCTCACATTGTGCATACGGTCACGGGCTCTACTCTCAGCAGGCCTGGGTTAATCCCAGCTCTGCCCTTTCAAGCTGTAGAAACTCCAGCAAGTTATTTATCCTTGCTGAGCCTGTGTTCTCGTCTCTATGTTAGAAATATTAACAAAGTATTTCTCTTTTATATTTTATTGATACATAATATTTGTACATATTTATGAGGTTCATGCTATATTTCGTTACATGCATAGAATATATAATCATCATAGCAGGGTATCCGGGCTGTTCATCAGCTAGAGTATTCATCATTTCCTTGGGTTGGGAGAATTTCAAGTTCTCTCTTCTAGCTATTTTGAAATATGCAATACATTGCTGTTAACTATAGTCACCCAACTCTGCTATCAAACAAATTATTTCTCATAAGGCTGTTGTAAAGATGAAATGAAATAACACATGCAAAGGTCTAGTCTAAGACATAGAGCACGTACTCAGATGCTGTTAGCAATAGTGTTGTTCTTCTCTGTCCTTGTTGGAAAGGCAATCACTCAGCTGGGAGTATTTAGGGGCAGTGGGATAGGCCCATCATCTTCTTTTCAACAAACTTTACTCTCTTGTTAATAAAACTGACTCTAAAGTAAAAGTGTGTTCTCCAGAGCTGTAGGATCCTGTGGCAGTCCTGCAATGATCCCCGTGGCAGGACTAAATAGTTAAGAAGTTGAGATGCACAGTTTGCAAACGCCACTGCTACTTTAAGTAGAGGAGCTCCACTTTTATTTTCACAAAAATTGGCATTTCCCATAAGACTGCATCTGAATACAAACAGAGGTGAGCTTACAGGTCCCTTTCCAAGAAGACCTCCTTGGCCATCTCGGACACATTGATTCTTCCTCTGACCTCCCTATTCGTCACCACTTAATATGGTTCGGATGTTTGTTCCCTCTAGATCTCATGTTGAAGTGTGAATCTCAGTGTTGGAGGTGGGACCTGGTGGGAGGTGATCAGATCATGAGCACGGATTCCTCCATCATGATTCTAAGCTTCCTGTGGCTTCACCAAAGCAGGTGCAGGTGCCATGCTTGTACAGTCTGCATAACCATGAGCACATTAAACCTCTTGTCTTTATCAATTACCCAGCCTCAGATATTTCTTTATAGCAACACAAAAAAGGGCTAATACACCACTGTTTCACTGACCTGTGTCACCTACGAATTCCTTTTTATAAATCAAATCAAGTCATTGCAGTCCACTCCAAAGTATGAACCACTTTCATATCTCCCCATTAGGAAATAGGCTGTTCTCCCAGAAATGCCGTCTCATTGTGCCTCTGGGAGTCTCCTACCACTCTTTCCAGTTCAGCCCTTATCTTCTCAGTATTTTCTGACTTCTACTTCTTTGAAAAAGCAAAATTACCCTCCACATTTGTAATCCTACAGATCCTCAGATTCTCCCTTATCACTTCATTTTATAGCTAAAATACAGCTTTTAGAATGACTGCAAATACTGACTTCTCTGTGAGAATCTGGGACATATTCCACAAATCACCTTTGCTGTAAACATCTTAGTGAAGAGTTATTACAAAGGGGTTTCCTGAACAAACATACACTATGTAACCCTACTTGAGCATTAAGTGTTATATAAGTTAGGATTTACTCTACCTCTTTGTAACAGAAACTGAAATATAATAGCATGACAAGAGAAGTGTTTATGTTTTCTCATGTAGAAGTCCAGAGTTACATGGTCTAGGGCTGATGTAGTGATTCTATTGTCTGGGACCTAGCCTGCCTTGATATTTACAATTTTTCATCCTTGGAAAATGACTACCTAATACAACATGGCTGCTGGAGTCCCAGCCCTCACGTCCACATTCCATATAATAAGAAACAAAAAGGAGGAGTAGTGCAGAATGGTTTCTGTCTTAAAGCTGAATCACTCATCTCCCTGTAATTGTTTAGTAGAAAATCCCTCTTGTTGGATTATTTTTATACACAATTGGCCACCCTTATATGTAGGAGAGTTTGGGAAATGTGACATTGTATGTTAACCCAAAGTTTCCCTCTCTTAATGTAGGAATCTGTTACAAAGAAAAAAAGGGATCTATTTTATACTGGGCAGATAAACAACAGCATATAAACTGAGAAAATTCCAGCTTCCCTGGTAAACAATCCCCGACAGCTTTCTCTGGTCTGCCTAATAACACTCGGGGTGCGTGTTTCTCTCTAATGGATGCTGGAGATATACAGTGACTTCCAGGAAGTTCACAGTCTACTGGGGCAGAATAGACTAGCACACTTCTTACCACAGCAGAATATAAAAACTTATATATTAAAGGCAAACACATGGAATTTGGGCATTTAACTCAGGCACTTGGATCAAGGAAGCTTCCTGAAAGACGTATGTTTGAGCTGTGTTTTGCAAGACATGTAGGCAGTAGCCAGATAAAGAGGTACTGAGAGGTGGATTCCAGGCAGATAGAATCACATTGGGAAGGTAAGGAAAGGCATAACACCATGTTACTGTATTCCCACATGTGGGTGCACATTAAAGTCATTTCTCATCTTTTGTATGCTCTGACTCCAATGCAGTCATGCACTCAGTATTTTTTCAACTAAAAAAATTTATGTCATTTGTATATTTGTGCCAGGTGATATTTAAAAGATTGGGTTGCAGAGGAGCACAGGGGTGCTTACACTGTTGTTGTGTAGAAAGGTAGAAAACAGGCAAGTAAATAAATAGTTATAGAGTCTAATTAGAGCAATGAAGAAAATAGAGAATGGTGACAGGAAAGCATAAGGACTATACATATATGTCTATATAGATATATAGGTGTGTGTATATACATATATACACATACATATGTAACATATAGACACATATGTATATGATTTATATGCATATACATATATAACATATAGACACATATGTATAGACACACATATATACCCTTTGCATGTGTGTATATATACACACATATGCATATAAGTATATACATACATATACATATATACATGTATACACATATATACATATACTTATAAACGTGTATATATACAAAGGGTATATATACACACATACAAAATATACATATACACACAGATATATATGTACACACACACACATATATATGCACTCACTGCAGTCAACTGGAATTGAGGCTGCACACTGTGATTTTTAACTGAAAGGCCAAAAGTTGCCAGCCACCCAGGGCCTAGGGAGGCCAGACTTCCTCAGACATCCTTGCAGAAACCAGTACGATGCTTTAAAGAGCCCTGCTCCATCCCTCGTTGCATGGATCCTTTTCCTGGTGTGGATGCTGAAGGGTCAGTCTTTGGGGAAGAGAGGTGGGTGGGGCTATCAGCATCCCAAATTAGAAAAAAAAGGAGTTGGATGACGACAGCATTGGGATGTGCAGAGCCCTGGAAGGGCTGGTGCAGATCGGCTCCACGTGCAGAAGAGAAGTCAGGGCTTTCAGGGAACTGCAATGTTGTGACGTCTGACTCGTATGTCACCTTTATGTAAAATGGTCTATTCTTTAAAATAGTGTTGATAACTGGAATAGTGTATGTTTGCTTGGAGGTGTTTGTGTGAACCTACAACTGTTACTAAACAGATGTTGGATTGGGAAAAATCTAAAACACAACTTCAAAATAAAATACATTTTTAGGTTACAAATATACATACATTTGAAACATTCATATACAATAAATAAATTGCACCAACTTAATAAATCCAAATGTGTGTATATATATACACACACATATACGTTCATTCATATACATATGATCTGGAGTATGGTCTGGAGGTCATCTATTTATAAGAAACACAGGAAAAAGATTGCTCATCTCCATCTATGTTTCTTATCAAATTAAAATTCTTCAAACCTTTGTTTCTGTTTTGCTAATAATACCTTCTCCACGAAACAGAACTCAGGCAATGAGTCATTGTCGGGCTTTCAGACTACATCGATAGAACAGTATAGTCTCTGCTTGGCACCCAGTGGTCTCTGTGCTATGATCTTGTCCCATCTAGATACTGACCAGAAGCAGAAGTGGCCAACTGAGAGCTGAGAGACAGAGAAAAGTGTCATGTTTGTAATATAAAAAGAAAGAAAAACAAAATGAAAATTGAAACACGACCAAACAACACACCAAAAACCTAAACCGCATTCAAGGAATACTTTTGATCTTTTGTCTATCTTTTTTTATTATGGAAATGAAGGTATATATAAATAATAAATGTGTACATATATATATGAGAGAGTAACAAAGTGTATTAAAACCAATGTACCTGTCAGCTCCAAAAATTATTGCAAAATCACCAGTCTTTTTTATCAATATTCAAAATTCCTTTCTTAACTTCAAATTATTCTACCAAAGATCCATACCTAATGGCATTTTATTTTGTAAATATCTAAGTAGGTTTCTTTAAAATACAAGAATTCCTATAAACATAGCACAATACCAATTTTACCTTTAAAATGTATTCTGTCATTGATAATTCTAAGATATAGTCTCATGTCTTCCAAGGCCCTATATTTTATTTAAAAGTTTGTTTATTTGAATTAGAGTATAAATAAGCTGCATACACTATAATTAGTTGATATGCTTCTTCATTTTCTGTACATAAAGTTGCTCCAACACAGATTCCCTCTTTTGGCAATTATTGGTTGATGAAACTGACATGCCCATTGTGTAGAGATGACCACAGTGTGGATTATACTGACGGCAATGCCGTGGTATTATCTACCATGTTCTTCTGTTCCTTGTATTTCCTGTAAGCTGATCAATTGATCTAAAGTCTTAATCAAATTCAGGTTTTTTTTCGTTTCTTCTTCTTTTTTTTTTTTTAAAGACTACTTTAATAGTAGTTTTGTGTAACTCTCACAAGAGGCTCCTCTTATCTAGATGTCTCTCTTTCTGTGATGCTAATAGCTATTGACAGTCATCCATTAGTTAATAGGGGTTTCAGAATGGTGCTATTCTAATTGTATAATTTCTTCTTTCATTATTAGATAGACTACTTCTAAGAAGAGAAACTTTCCAGGGGAACATATGGCATGCACATTTCACCAGCATTAACATTATTATAAGCATTAAAGCATTCCTAGTCCGGATTCCCCTCTGAAGCCTGGTCAGTTTGAGTTTTGATAATTTGCATTTTAGTGCACAGGATTCCCATTAATATCTCCCTAATTACTATCTATTTTGAATACCTTCCTCTCTGAAGCCTTTCTTTTTCCCCCCATAAAGATATTTCCAATTGTTCCTTTTGGATTTGTTATTTTTCTTCTTTCTTACCACAACAGTAATGACTCTTTCCTCTTTTCAGCTTACACTCGGCTGTCTTAAAAATAGTTAAGGATTACAACCCCATCAACGAAAAGGGAAGTAGAAAAAAATGTCAGTTGAAATTATATGCAAAAGGGTGAATTATTATTTTTTTAACTTTTTTTTTATACTTTAAGTTCTAGGGTACATGTGCACAATGTGCAGGTTTGTTACATATGTATACATGTGCCATGTTGGTGTGCTGCACCCATTAACTCGTCATTTACATTAGGTATATCTCCTAATGCTATCCCTCCCCCTTACCCCCTCCCCACAATAGGCTCCGGTGTGTGATGTTCCCCTTCCTGTGTCCAAGTGTTCTCATTGTTCAATTTCCACCTATGAGTGAGAACATGCGTTGTTTGGTTTTCTGTTCTTGCGATAGTTTGCTGAGAATGATGGTTTCCAGCTGCATCCTTGTCCCTACAAAGGACACGAACTCATCCTTTTTTATGGTCCGCATAGTATTCCATGGTGTGTATGTGCCACATTTTCTTAATCCAGTCTGTCACTGATGGGCATTTGGGTTGATTCTTTGCTATTGTGAATAGTGCCGCAATAAACATACGTGTGCATGTGTCTTTATGGTAGCATGATTTATAATCCTTTGGGTATATCCCCAGTAATGGGATGGCTGGTCAAATGGTATTTCTAGTTCTAGATCCTTGAGGAATCGCCACACTGTTTTCCACAATGGTTGAACTATGGAGAAATAGGAACACTTTTACACTGTTGTTGGGACTGTAAACTAGTTCAAAAGGGTGAATTATTAAGAGAACATCTGGCATTAGCATCGGTTTTCTTCTCCACTGCCCTAGGAAAGAAAATTCAGCATTGTATTTATAAAGGTCTATTTCCCACACCGGGGAGGAAATCTAGAACCTCTGTATTTTTTTTTTCTTGTTTCAATTATTTATTTTTAATTAACAAATAAAAGTAGTACATATTTATCATGTACAGCCTTGCTGTTTTAAAATATGTATATATTGTGGAATGGCCAAATTGGGCTAATTAACATATGCATACTTAGTTTTTGGAATCTGTATTTTAAAATCTTTAAAGATTAAACTGGTGACTTCAAATGGGGGTTGCTTAGTCAGCTGCATAGAAAAAAAGCTGCCCATTAAAGAGTTCCAAAGGCCAAGAGAGATGATGGAATTACAGGTTTTAAGACATCTGTAATTTTCTTTAGAATCCTTCTGCATGGACAGTATGACATCATGTATGTGATAGTTGAAGCTAAACTGCAGAAGTTATGGCATTTTAAATCAGAAATACATACTCCACAGATGGCAACGAGGGGTTTCAGTTATCTTGAACTCTGGTCAACACCAGATGTTTTGCTAATTAGCATAATTAACATTAGAAATAAGTAGTCAATGGTGAAATTAAGGAGTTTATAAATAGCATAATGGACTTTAGAAATAGACAGTGTAATTAATAGTACTCAAGTGACTGGCTAAAATATTTTAGAGACTTTCAACATGGCATGGAAAGGACTACAGATCTAGGAGTGCTTTTTCTGTTCAATACCATATGGATTGGCATTAGAGGTATAATATAGAAAATGTCTTGACTTCACCTTGAACTTTGAGGATTTCATTTGCTGACAATAACTAGGTCTTACCGACTCTTCCTCTAGAATATTGCTGTTTTCCACAAAAGAATTTCTCATGCAAAGTGCCCTCAGAGTACCTGAAAGAATAGTGAGTTGAGATTTTTTTCAAGCTATATGACTGTCTTTTTATTTGCTTGATAACAAATGTTCATTTTCAAAATGTCTTATGGAGCAGTCCTTGTTTGATTGTACGGGTCATTTGGAGTAGGAATGACTAATTAATAATGCCCCAGCTTCTTGAAGCTCATGGTCTGCCAAGAAGAAAACACTAATGGACGCACGAATAATTACATAATTTGTGTCCATGATATGGGAGGGACCCTTCTGAAAGGGGCAGAGCCAGTCCACTCCGGGCCTGTGGTCCTCACTGGGAGCCACTTCCCTCTGCTCCCTTGTTCCATGGTTCACCTTCTTCATCCTCTGATTCTGATGGCAGGCTAACACTCTTCCATTCAAGTTCTCCTGGCTTTTCCACTAGACCCAGCCCTAGCCCCATCTCTCAGAGGGGTGCATCTGGCACACAAGAAGAATAGCTTAGCCCGGGAGACACATTTGGATGTTTGGGGGTGGGGTGGGATCACCCAGGGAGAAGATGTGGGAGTAGAGGAAAAGAAACCATTTGCAGATCCCTGCTCTCAGGGGCTGAGGGCTGGACATGGGTTGCCAATATGTAAGGAGCGAGTTGAGGAAAGTGTGCAGGGGTCACAGGGGAAAGCAGAGGGAGGCCCAGGAAGTGAGGGGAGAAAAGGTCTTCCTGAAGCAGAGAACAGGATAGCCATGTTTCCCTCTCTGTTTCCTATTCTCGTCTGGTTTCAGTTTTCCCAGAGGACTTTGTAAGACTATTTTTACGGAAGTTTTCTCTTTACCAAGGTGGGCTGCTGCCTTCTTTTAGAGCCAGGGAGGAAAGACACCTAGCTTTGAAATGTTCGTACACATTACGCTTTCTTCCAGTAATTGATTTCTCATCTTATTTTATCCCAATGCCTGCACTATTTTTCCTCTTTCCCTGTCAGCCTCATTAGATTAATCTCATTCCAGCACAGACATCGATTAGCGAGTGTTCTCTGAAGAGCTCCACATGCTGATGCTTGATGCCAATATCTGGAAATGGAGTAGGTGAGGACTGTGCAGAGAAACCAAAAAACACAGCAGGGATAAGGGATGCCAATCGTCAATAAGAAGGGGGCTTTGCACCACTGAACGTGGCTTATGCTGTTGCCTGGAAAAAGAAGAAAAAAGGTTCATTATTTGTGATGTGGAACACGGTTCTGCTTGATACCAACAGCCTATAATCACTGGCTGAGATGATAGGAAACCCTTTTATTCCATGGGCTGTGTGAACAGAGCATGTGCTGAGGATCGTTCTGTGTCTTTGAGAGAGAGGATGCTTCAGAGATTGACTCTTCCTCTTAGCTATTTACAAATAATTTCTACTATTTGGAGACATTTTTTTAAATTATTATTATACTTTGAGTTCTAGGGTACATGTGCATAACGTGCAGGTTTGTTACATATGTATACTTGTGCCATGTTGGTGTGCTGCAACCATCAACTCGTCAGCACCCATCAACTCGTCATTTACATCAGGTATAACTCCCAATGCAATCCCTCCCCCCTCCCCCCTCCCCATGATAGGCCCCAGTGTGTGATGTTCCCCTTCCCGAGTCCAAGTGATCTCATTGTTCAGTTCCCAACTATGAGTGAGAACATGCATTGTTTGGTTTTGTGTTCTTGTGATAGTTTGCTAAGAATGATGGTTTCCAGCTGCATCCATGTCCCTACAAAGGACACAAACTCATCCTTTTTTATGGCTGCATAGTATTCCATGGTGTATATGTGCCACATTTTCTTAATCCAGTCTGTCACTGATGGGCATTTGGGTTGATTCCAAGTCTTTGCTATTGTGAATAGTGCCGCAATAAACATACGTGTGCGTGTGTCTTTATAGCAGCATGATTTATAATCCTTTGGGTATATACCCAGTAATGGGATGGCTGTATGGCGATTCCTCAAGGATCTGGAGACATTTTTGATTTACAAATTATGCTGTCAATCTTTTGCTAATCTTAACCAAACTCTGGAAGGTATTATTGGTGTTTTTCTCCAGCTAAAAACAATTAGGCTCATCTCAGCCAAGTTTGGCCAGATGGATAATTGTGAAAGGATGCTCAAACAAGGGTTTCTGTTTTCTGAACTGATGTTCCCACCACTGCAACATGGTCTCTTCCTTATAATATCCAATGTCTTTGCTTTCTTGCTGGGCAACATTGCCTAGTATTATATGAGGCCGGCCAATATGATAGGTATATTTGATCACTGGCTCAGTAAATAGAGCCCATGCCCTCTTGTGAAAACTTCTTATAATTACATTTGCCTTTAAGATAACAATATGATTATCAAATGTTTGACAGGATTATCAAGCCTTAGTGAAAATTATTTACAAATTGAAAACTTTAGGAGCGCTCTCCTGAGTGTCAAGAGAACAGAAGGAGGTTTGGGGAGAAGAGTAGCAAGAATAGAGCCTGCTGCATGTATTTGACACTGTGCTGGGGTTTTATGCACCTAATTGTTTTTGCTTCTTCTTTTGTCAATTTCATTAACTGGATAAAATAGGTGATAGTTGACCCAATTTATAAATATGAAGTATAGAGCAGTTTTGCATAGTTGAATAGCTTATGAGTAGCAAAGGTGGATTTGCTTGGTTAATTATTGTCCTGAGTCTAGTTGTTAGAATTCCCATTCCAGTGATCCGTCTCATATGCGAGGTTGCCTGTCCATTCTCCGACTCCAGGAAAATGTTAAGTAGCTCGTAATTTGTCAACCTAAAACTATTCTTCAGACATCAAGGTCTAAGTGTGATGTTACAGATAAAATAAATAGATAAATAAAAGTATGGAAAAGATCAAGATATCTATTTCTGCTTGGTTTGCAGGGATTCATACACTTCACCTAACTGTGCAAATCCAGAATTTCCAGCCCCTCACCACTGCACACCCCAGAATCATTGCACACATGACATCACACAGAGTGGTGCTCAGGGGCTCCATTCAGACCCTGAATATCTCTTCTCCCTAGTAACTCTGGTGTGCACTCTTTTCCTTGCTTGATGAATTTAAATGATGATGGATCCATTGATTTATTGATTTCTACCAAACACATTAATTGAGTCCTTGAGCTGTGCCTGGGATTGCTCTAAATGCTTTAGAATAAAGATTCCATCTTTAAGTGCTTTAAGTCATTCAGAGATTATAAGGTTATGAATTTAAAGATTGGAATGCCAAAGAGAAAGTCATGAACACCAAAGTATAGACAAAGCGATCTGACATTTAGAGGATGAAAAAATATATTACAGGTGGGGAAACAATAGTAAGTTTAACACCGACAACCATCAATTTTGCTTATATTATATGCTTCTCTATGGGTCACATTCTTTATACGAACGGATTCATTGGATATGCCATTATAAGATGAGCAGCATTCAGCTATTCATAGAGCATATATTTATCGCATGTGCTAGGCACTGAGTAGGCTTGTCTATATGTGAAAATACCATGAAGAAAGGAGAGCATCACAACTTTCCCAAGCCTCCACAATAGCCAGAGTTAACTCATATCTGTTTGATACCAAGTAGATCTCTTTCTCTACAATCACAAGACGTGCATAAATCTTTGTGAAAGGGACACCTCAGCTGAGCATATAGGATGAATAGCAATTAAACTTGAATTCAAGAAATAAACGTCCACCAGATGCAAGCAGTGAGCTTCCCTTCTGAAGGCTAAAGACTAGGATGGGGCTGTATATTGGAGATAAATATGTAACTATATGCAAAGAATCGGGGAAGCCAGAGCAATACACTATGGGAGAATTTTTTTTAAAATCACTATCTAATTTAACTGAATAAATAAGGAAAGATTTCTCAGGGATGTTCTTGTTTATGCTTAAAAAGCAAGGAGACAGGGCTGTGCAGGTAGAGGGAACTGAAAGAATTAAGGATTGGAGATAGACAACTTGAGACTGATGAAATGATATCTCATTGCTTGCAGCATTTATTATGTGAATGTAATGAAAATCATTTAAGATTTTATTGGAAGAGAAAGCTCCACAGACCAAAAATGATTAAACACCATTGAACTAAAAATCAGGTGTTGGCAAGTGTGAGCCTGCAGGTGAAATTCAGCCAACTGTCTGCTTTTGTGAATAAAGTTTTATTGGAATCCAGCCATACTCAATTGTTTATGGATGATTTATGTCCCCTTTCATGCTATAACAGCAGAATTGACCAGTTGCAACAGAAACCCTAAGGTCCACAAAGCCAAAAATATTTGTTTTCTGGCCCTTTACAGAAAAATTTGGCGAATTCTAGATTGACATTTGAGTTTGGAGTCCTGGAAATCATGTGAAAATTTTTGATTGTACCTTTGTTGTGATTGTCCTCA